>NC_056475.1:18206026-18506026 GCF_008729295.1 Plectropomus leopardus
TGTTAATATATGTTATTGCCAAGATCAGTAACCAGCTCTCTCTCTTAGCATATTTACCAAACAGCTCTTGCTGGCTCAGCTCTACCTCCCGAGCAGCCATTAAAGTCTGTTCNGCAATAACATATATTAACATATATGTTATTGCCAAGATCAGTAACCAGCTCTCTCTCTTAGCATATTTACCAAACAGCTCTTGCTGGCTCAGCTCTACCTCCCGAGCAGCCATTAAAGTCTGTTCATTCTGCTTTGCTTATGAATTTGAACTATACCTGAGATGAGTTATCCATCATCACAGTGAATGTTGCTTACTTTAGTCAAAGTTATCATCACACAGTGATGAAGCTGTAAGCATGCATTGCATTCTAAAGGAACAGAAACAAGAAGAAAACATCGATGTTGTGGAAAAAGGTCAAATGATTTTGGTCCTTTCCTCCACTGAAGAGGCTGTTTTAAGGAAACTATGGATGTTAGAGCAACTCTGAAAGTCGAGACAGCTGTTGCTTGTAACTGCATGCCATGGGAACAAAACCTGCACTAATCAATATGTTGCCATTAACACTGAATAAAAAGCTTCAGTTGTTTGAGCAAATGCTCTAAACAATATTTGTTTGTGAGCGAGGGACAAAGCCCTCTGTATTGGTTGTAGTAATTATGACAATTGTCGAGCGGAGCAAGGTCAGGTGATGTTATTGTAGAGGCACAAAGTCCATAAATGGAGGAGGTTGCGGTCGATGGCTAGCTCAACAAAACATGAGACTTTGCCATGGGAGACAGCTGTTTGTTTCCTGTTTCCAACAAAAATTCAATATTGTTGTTTTTCTTAACCAAGTCAACAATCATTCCATAATCTTAACCACATGGTTTATACTATCACCATGACGACAAAGGTCTCTTAACCCTTAACGAAGTAGTGATTTCAGCTCAGACCAGGATGTTTTTCTAAATCTAACCAATTATTTATTTTAATCAAACCATGATCTTTCCCCAGACCTAACCAAGTCCACATTGCACCTATGGCTGGGCAATATGGCTAAAAACAATAAAAATGTTTACATCTGTCGATATCGATAATTATCCACCAAAAAAGTCAAATCATTATTTTTGTTTTTAAGTTCTAAGGCTGATCTTTCCTCCTGGGTGAAAGCTGAAGGAACCATACTGTTAATTGTAGTTGAAACTATTATTGATCGTTAGAGCATGACAAATATTTGCTATCACTACCAAGGAATATTTTCTTGAGATAATTATCGTTATCATTTATCACCCAGCCCTAATTGCATCTTAATGTAACCACACCTGAACTGTGTTGTTTTCAGATCATTTAACAGATTTTTTTACCTAGCAGTTATCTGTAATAGTTTTATGATGCATTGACAAATATGCCATCTTGCATATCTAGCAAAATGTTGTATTCTGTTGTTTAATATGGAGGATTTATTGATTGAAAAATTTTAAATATCTATAGTGCTTTTGGGCGTCTTTTAGCAGGTTGTTTCGGTTTTATAGCACATTTACAGTGTGGTTCTATTTCACACAGCCTCCACCCTCTTGCTGCGTTCAAAGCGAAAGGTAGTTTACGGCATCAGGGGGCAAATTCATGCTCTTGAGTAGTATTACCCATAGAGTCTGGTAGAGGGTTCAGCCTGCACTAATAGAACTAGGGTTAAAATATCATAATCTTTGTTCAGTTCTCACCAACCAAGTTTTCACAGGCACCAAATAGCAGATAGAAAGTTAGAGACTAGCTGGTTAAGAAAGTCAATCAAACATTAACAAACTAGATGTGTGAAATCACAGTGTAACTCAGAGAAGACTGAACATATGTCAGGCAGCCATGAACACAACTTAAATTAAATAATAATGTAACTTTATGTCTCCTCGCTTTAATGTGCAATTACTTGTTAGCATATCATCCAGACCCACTTCATAAGGTATAGACTGTATATAAAGATGAACGACATAACAGTTCCTCAAAAGTGAAGCCATGACATCTTGATCGCCCCGTGGTGGCTCAAAAACCCTGACCCCTCCATGTTAGTAAATGGGACATGGGCTAAACTTTAAAAATTAAGTACAAGTCTAATAAATCCTTCCTAAAGATGATTTCTGTCATTTAAGTAGGTCTTATCACTGTAATGTTCAAGTGTTCGTTTTATGATGAGTTTGGTTTTAATTAGTTATTTGATGCTATAAAATGGGAATTTGATGACATTTTTGACAGCTATGTGGGACAATCGCTATGCTCGTGTTCAATGATGGCAAGATGGCAAGATGGCAGTGGCCATATCCAGGATACTTTGATTTTATTTTTGTACAGTTGGAGCAAATAGAGAAGCATCGTCCATCTTTATATACAGTCTATGAAGGTGTGCGTTGTCAGGTCCCCTTTTGCCCTCTAGTTGCAAAAAAAATCTGTGGTGCTTTAACTGATCCAGAAACAGACAGATCACTTGTTGTATCAAGCATGTTTTGAGTTTTTGTGTGCTGATACTTATATGGTGGTCCTTTAGGGCACTGTAGAGAAAATTACCCCAGTGGCATATCCATGTCACCGAACACATCTGATCTTCCCCTTGTTAACAGGCTTCAAATGGTTATAATGAATAGTTAATGCTTCTGTATTTAAAGAGACAACACTGACCAGACAGCAGTATCCTAGAGGTAACCAGAGCATCCACGTTATCAAAGAGCCCAGCTGGGACCTGGTCGTTAGGCAGGGATGACACCCTGTATATTAGGTGTGGTCTCTGGACCTGCTCCAAGGCAAGACAGCTCCCAAAAGTGTTTTCACTTCATCTGTCTCCTCTCTGTGATTGCTTTCTTTTTCTATTTTTTATCCTTAAAGATATGCCGCTAGTTTTAGAGAGGTGTCTCGCACAGGCTGTGCAAGTTAGGTTTATTAAAGGTCTTTTGTTGCTGTGAAAGCACACACAGGCCTACCGTTGTGTCGTGATGCACATGCCAATTAGGGAGAGTTAAAAAACACACCCAGGGGACAAGGTTGCTGTTGACGTTCTCCTGCACTGATGAGGAGCCATGTGTCGATCCCCGAGGGAGGCAGAGAGAGAGAGAGAGAGAGTGCAAATAAGAGGTGGTGTGATAAAAAGGTAGGGAAGAAGAAAGAAAGTGGGGACTTCCTATACACAGGTGTAATGTGGCCCTTCCTTGTCACAGTGATTTATGGGGAACAGAAATATTATAATATTACCGCTGCAAATCAGAGAAATGGGAGCAAGAGGGGTGTGAGGAGGTTTAAAGTGCGTGTGTGTATGTGTGTGTGCATAAGACAAACAAATAAGGGAAAGGTGCAAAATTAGTTTCAGCCAAAAAACAGAAACTATATCAAAACAATAAGTGGCGACTTAGTCAAAAACATGCTGCTACAATCTACAATCTGCACCTATACACTACTTCTGTATGCAATTGCAATTTGTATACATCCTTGGCCTATACACTCATGCTTTCTCCCACAATTTAAGTACACCAAGGATGTCTAAATGCATGTGATGTCTTTGCTCTGCTCCTATACTGTAAAGGTGGGAGTCTTCTTAATGGATTTTTACAGCGATGACTCAACTCGGTGTCCTTTTACATTTGGGCACCAGCCATTTTATAGGTCAGACGTAGAATAAAAGATGGAAGCTATATTTGAGTTTGTCAGTTTGAGACTTCTTCCTCATTCAGAAGTGAGAGCTGCAACTCTTCTTTATGGGATTTCTTGTGTTAGGAAGTTCAACTTCGCACTTCACATGCACCGGTACAGTCGTATCCATTGCTCATTATGTGGCTTTAATTAAGCTTATCACAGCAGAACATGCACCGAGAGAAAGGAGGACAGTGTGAAAAGACTGATAACCTTGAGAGAGGGTTTCTTGGTGAGGCTCTCTATGCTTTTCCGCTTTGAAGTATAGCTGTGCGTCCCCTCTCAAAATACCCTTATCATATTCACTCCTGCGCCAACACACGTCTCACCTAACAACCCCCCAACAAACACACACATAAACATACCAACATGTTAATGTGCTGCATACCCGCTGGTTTTCTGGAGGGTTGTTTGATACATTACTCTCATAGTGGCATTTCCAAGATTTTAATTAACACAAAATAATATAGATTATGTTTCAAAAAGAAATATTGGTATCGGTATACACAGATGGGACTCTACTACTAATCCCAATTAATGAGAATAAAAAGAACCATGAGATCCATCGATCCTTCACTTTGGCAGAACATTTCCCTTTTTAGAGTACATAACTCCATAGAAATTCATTTATACTGGCTGCTCTGGGGACCTCCAGTCAGCACCACCCTTTAACCTTCACTTTTGAAAACCTCATCTGAAACTTGTACCAGGAAACGCAGGTAATGTGATTTTAACTCTGTGTCCTATAGACCCGTTTTGCTTGTTTGCAGTTAAGAGAGGAAGTGAATGCAGGATGTGAAAGGAAACATGGACTTCTCCTCAAGCTTGACGAAATGGTGAAAATGTTCCCACAGAGTGAAGCGTCACTTTCAGTGCTGTGGTGGCGGGACAAATCGTCGTTAAACGGGTCAGCCAGTCTGACGCCCACGCAGGTGGGGTTCATGCGCAGCGCTGCCATTTAGAGAACCACATAACATTAATACACTTTCTGTCACAACACACACACACACCAACTAATTCCACTTCAAGTAGAACATTTACAACGTTGCCTCCTGTCATTAGTGATGGATAATAGCTGATGAGGAGGGGGGAAATTCAAGGGCCTCACATCTAATAATAATGGCATGCACAGTCAGAAAGCTGAGAGATGCAGAAGAAGCGGAGTGAGATGAAATGAAAGGGGGCAGAGGGGGGGATTAGCTACAGCTATTAGCAGCTTTTAAAGTAATCACACTCATTAGTTGCTATCAGATTGGGTTAGATGGTTATAAAACAAAAGAGAGAGAGAGAGAGACAGAGAGACGCATAGAGCATATTTCTGCCGACTTTTCTCTCAACGTTAACAGCAGTGATACACGGACATGGTAACGACAAGTGTGTCTGCTAAACCAAGTGTTGGAAGAGGCATGAAGTCGATATACTGCACGATAATAATACTTGTTGCAAGTAAGAATACATAGCACAACAGTAAAATTAACTTTTTTAAAGCTATGTGGCTGGACTTAGCAGTTAAGTTAATGCGATAAATAATATTCTATGACAGATAAATAATGAAAATAAGTTACACTTTGGACTAAACTGTAATTATCCTTTCAGTAGTACCTCAGTGTCGCTTGAAGCGCTACACTATTACTACCACAGCTATCATGAAATTGTTGAAAACTTATGTAATTAAAGGGTAACTTTGATATTTTCTACCTGTATCCTATTTTTCCATTTATTTGTGTCTGCGTGAGTAATTGGAAAAACAGTTATTGGAAGTTGGTCCAGAATTTAGTAAAAGGACTGTGGCCGACAGCTGCAAAACAGCTGCAATGTAAGCGCTCAGGGCATTTAGGCATCGTCTAAGTATTTGTATTTGCAACTGACAGGCTCAGGTTGTTCTTATAAGTGTCTTACAACATTATGAAAAACATCCCTACAGAGACAGACATTTTCTTTTGGCTGAAGAGTAAAATCCTTCATGTGTAACCAGAAACAGACGTGAAATACCGCCAGACTCCACTTATAGAAACGGTAATTTTAGAGTATAGAGCCAGAATATTTCACATCTACCTGAGTAAATTAAGGGTTTACTTCAACCAAACCAAAGTTGGTTATTGTTGGAACAGGGGAAAGACAAACTAACCAATCTTTTATTTTTTTTTTGTTGAGTTTTATTTTGTTTCCGTCAACTTTCAAGGAAGTGTTTTTTACAACAGTCCCCACTTGGTCAATGCCATTCATGTCTACATTTTATGTGCTACGTATCCTTCTGTATTTGTTGTTGCCTTTCTGGGACAGCATGTCATTTAATGCCAGTTGAATGCATTGTGACTTTTCAAAATAAACTGCCGTTTTTGCAGGAAATGTACAGTTTCTGCTTGTTAGATGCATTGTCTTTTTTAGATAAGCTTACAACATTGGTAAAACACCTCATATTTAGGTTTATTTTCTTGTGCAACGAAATCAGGTGGTTAGGTTTCGAAGAAAACATTATGTTTTGGCTCAAGATTCATACAGCAGGTGAACAGCGGGCTTCCTGGTGAATGCCTGGGTTGTATTGTACCCATGCACCATGGGATGCTTTAAAACCTGACGCCGCCTTCCAGCGTACTATACTGCTGCGATAGGTACCTTTTGGCCACTCGATGGCATATTATACTCCCGCGACAGATTCTACCTGGCCATGTTCAAGACCAACGCTGTTCGCTGGCGTATCATTCCACTGCAAAAAATGGCTTTTGGCGTCGGTGTCTGATGCAAAAATCGCTCATGAAGTGTGAATATTTGATGAGTTTGGAGTGACAATGGACTGTTTACAACAAGAAAATTGCTGCAGTCTGGTGGGTTTAGTGATAACGATTCCAAGGCTGTTTATGGTTAAACAAAAAGGATCTTACTCTTTGACAAAATGGTCAACCTCTGTAGGGATCCTTACCATAATATTGTCAGACACTTTTAATAACAATCTGAGCCTGTCAGCTGCAAAAACAAGCACTCTTAGTGGACGTAAATTGACAGCAATTGCCCATTAAGTAACATTGCAGCCTGGGTTGCTGCTGTTGCTGCTGCCGCCTGCAGCGCTCTCGCTTACTAGGCCAATTTCAAAAATTGTTGTTCCCATTAGTCACTTGGACACAAAAACATGGGAATATACATGGTCCAGGTTGAAAAATACCTAAATTAACCATTTAACTAAACGTAACTGTAACAATAAATTATGCCAGCACAACCTCAGTAACCAGACAAGCTCTCAAACAAGAACTGCATCCTGTCACCAACAAAATTTCAGAAACTTCCGCCAACGCTTCTGAGGATGCTCATTATACTTTTATAAGTCATCTTATATTTTTATTTTCTTATATTTTTTACAGACCACCAAAAAGATCGACCATGAAGAAATGTCCCTGCTGACTGACTCACTCCCAAATGTTGAAACCTGAAGCCTGTAGCTTGTATCACATGTCGTGCTGATTCCCTTTGGAAATGAGTAAGAAGCCTTGATATATTTTATTCATTTGAGGAGGCAGATTGATATCATCTGTGGTTTCTGTGGTGCGAAGAATGTTTTATAAAGCGTCTCGGCTTGCGCGAAAACAGGAATGTTCACTGCATTGTTCAGTAGTATTTTCTGTATTGTATTCTGGTTCTGTGAGAGGTCAGAGCTGCTGTTGCAGGGAAGTTAGGAGTGGCCATGCATTATATGACTGCATACAATAGAGATGCTGCTGACTTGGTTTTCATGAATAATTTTCACTTTATCCAACGGTGCAGAAAACACACTGAGACAGGGCAAGACAGGCTGAGAGGAAGAAAAGAAAGCAGAGACAGGAGTAAATTAAAGCTGCATTGAGGAAATTTGTGTTCAGCTACAAAAATTAACTTCTCTTGTATTTGTTCGTATAGACTACACATTTCTTTTTCCACGTTGTAACTCACCTGACTTGGCTTCAAGTCACATTGGCTGAGCTAGCGGTCTTGGTTTGACTACAGAGTAGGGGTTGATATTGATGAGCTGCCTGACTTCATGAAAGATGTGGGAGCTGGCCAATATTGTCAATGATTATCAATAATTAGTACAATAACACTGTATCAGAAGAGGAGGTGTGCAGTAAGTAGCAGTGATATGTGATGCATGTGACCTTTTAGGATTAAAGAAGGTCATATATCATGGATTACAATGCATCTAGGAAGTGTGGTATAAAATCCATGCACAATACAGATTGGGAACCACACTTCCTGTTTCAGTAAAGCATTGTCCAGCAGTCCAAAATTTTGAAGTAAATTTTGTTACTTTAGCAAAACTTTATATTTATATTTTGCAAATAAAACAATCAAGAAATAAGATGCCTTGCATAGTAATAGAACTACCCAGAACATACAAAGCACTTAAAATTAGCCTCACAACAAACAGCTACCCTAAAATGATACTTACACATTTATCATTACTATTAAATTTTGTAATACATAGAATAATATCCTGCATAATAAGCCTTTTTATTTTTCCACCATTTGTGTATTTCTTTCTTGTAACAGTATTTTGACATTGCCTGGTTCCAGAATTCGCCCACTCCACTGAGACGACACATTATGACACAAAACAGCAATTTCTCGGTTGTGAGGTATTTGTGTTGTTTGTACCTGACCAGGAACTGCAGATGTAAACTAGCTAATAACTAAATCTGGCATGCATCATCTCTTCTCTTTTTGAGATTAATGTTTTTATGCATGGTCCTTGTTTAAATAAAGACATGAAAAAATCAAATAAAATAATAATAAAAAAAAATAAAAAATCAGCACCCGAGCGGGACTAATGCCATTATAAACTTTTTGTCAAGTGGTACGCCTTAACCAATGAGAAGCAATAACAACAATGACAAGCACTACAGTTAAGACATACAAGGATGTTCAAAATACGCATGTCATCTTAAAATCACCCAACACTGTAATTAGTTTTTCTCTCCCTCTTAAAACCATGGCAAAACAGTTATACTGGCATCAGTTTGAACTTAAAATGTTAAATTCAGGAGGATATGTTGATCTCTTGTGATCAGAAATTGGCCGGAGTGGACGCTTTTCCAGATTGGAGACGGAAATGGAGTGTAACGAGTTGACAATTTCGTCTGATATAAGGCTAATTTTTACATTGTGCTATTGCAACTATTACGAAATTCAGAGCATATCTATAATTCCGGGTCTGAGCCCGAATTATCCGCACACGGCTCTCAACACGGAGGTGGCTGAGCTGACAGCTATAGCAGCTAATGGTACATACAGTACAAACAGTGCTAACGGCAAACTGTTCACAGAGCTAAAAGTGTTAACCTGGGGGGAACCACAATGCTGTTCTGCAAACATGGGCTGGGGTGGCATTATTAGCAGCAATCGCAGTATGAGCACAGTGTGGAGCGACAGCGACTAGCAAGCCCAAGGGATATACACACAGGGACTTACATGCACTATCATGAATGTACGGCCAGACCGTCAACAACAACAAAGGCAAAGAGTTGTTTGTTGCTATATTAATATCCTAAATGTTGTATACAGCTCCTTTAAGTAAAGGATCTGAGTGTTTCTTCTGCTTTGTTCATGAAGACTTGTGACTAATTTAACACGTCAAATTACTTGAGACTTGAAATGAACTTGCCTCAAGGACTTCAAACTAACTTGAACTTAGTTTAAAAGAGAGACATTTTTGGGCAGAAAGTTCTTTGAAAAGTTTGAATTTGTGGGAAACAATGCTCCCCACAGGCTCTTCCCCTGGTCTGAGTGAACTCGGATTGCTTGATCGTATTCTTTCATGAAAGACAATGCAGTCCACTTGAAGACAGAAATAAGAAACAGTACGGGGTGACAACGAGGAGAGGGAACAGTAAGGAGTCGCTCCTCGGCCAGGAGGGGCCCGTGGAGTTTCACTGCTGGAGGTTTAAACCACTACTCTCCACCATCTCTGTACTCCTGTAGGAGTGCTTGTAGTATCTATCTGTACTCACAGTGCACTCTGGACAGAAAACACAGCGTTGATTACAGTAAATGTGATACAGATCTGATGCTGGTGCCACTGGGTCAATACAACTGACAAAAGAGAAGGCTAAAGGCAGTGTGTTTTTAGCTCACTCAGCACTTTTCTCCTTTCCTCTGAGTCTCTATACACCTAATTACACCTGATATGTAGTCCCCACACTTCTCTCACCAATGTACTTCTCACTGCCACTTTCTCTTACCTCAACTCTATTCAATATTATTCTTTCACTTATCGATTCATTGCCAGAGATTCGTCTTTTTCCCAAAATACTACCACAAATTGCTCTCAACTTTTCTCCACTTTACGGGGTCAATTTGTGCTCAGCAGCACAAACAAGTGATGCAGTTTCTTCAACACACAGATTTACGGTGGTTATTTCATACATAGTATTGATGTTCCTATAATGACGTGAATCAGAGTGACAGATAAAAATAATGAGCTCTCAGTAGCCAAAAATATGGCAAATCAAGTTGGATGAAATAGCTGAGACATTTTAAGAAATATGCTTATTTGGTTTCTGGCAGAGAGTTAGATGACAATTGATTGATACCACTCTCATGTCTGGATCATCAATCAATTCTCATCTAACTTGAAAGCGAGTGAGCATATTTCCAGAAATACCAATCTATTCTTTTAAAGTTGCAACGTGTAAGATAGGCCACAACTTTAGTTTGAAACGCTAAAAAAAAAAAAGAACTTACATGATCAAAACAATGTAACACGGTAACAGATTTGACAATATGTCAAAGAAGTCTATGTATTGTTTGCAGAGAAATCTACTGAAGTGAGCACAGACCACCTAGCGCTGTCCGCCCTGTCTTGTAATACCACGAGAGACGTTTGTGAGTCGCTGTAGTGTCCAGCCTGCCCAGTGTCCAACATGAGAGGACAAAGAAGAGGAGCTTTCCCAAGGGCTTGTAATATGTTGATGATTGGCTGAGTACATGGCAGGTTGGGTTTTGGGGTGATTTTATCATCTTATTTTGCTAATTTAACAGTCTGCCTCCAAAAAACGGGCAGAGAGAGAACAGTGGAAACACTAACTAAAGCAGGTTTGGTGAATTTTACTTCAAGTTTGAATGATGTGTGTGTGTTTTATTATAAGTTTACAAGGTAAACTCAGTCTTAGGTGAAAGAGAGAAACTGAACTGACTAGCATTTTTCTGTTTAATATGGGATATAGGTGTAAGAATTTTTCCTTTCTTTCCTTTCCTTTCGTTTATCAATAGATCAAAAAAGCTAAGAGCTTGTACTAGTTGTCTTGGAGGTGAAATGTTATTTCCTCAAGAGGTTTTAAGGCATTTTTATATTTCATTCACATCTGAGTATTTCTGGACAAAGTTTAATAAATTTATTAAAAAAAACCCCAAAAAATAAAACAACATAATTTTGCGCTCAAAATTAAAAAAGAAGGTGAAAAAACGGAAAATTGGCATATGTGATCTAGCTAGTAAACTTATCCTGTATTTTCCATAATATAGGCTTTGTTATCTTTGTCTCTGTTAGTCCGTCTTAGCTGGGTATAAAGTGAGGCTCTTAATTTTGCTAACAACTGTCTTCTCAAGTGCCTACCCTTTTAATAAAATTAAGGATCAAAGCTGGAACAAAGCGCTGCTCACTACACCAAAGATCAGGGGATAGTTTAACAGCTTATGGCATTTAAAAATTCACAAGGTAATATGTAAATCTGATTTGCTAGTTCTTGTACCAAACATATTTGGTACACAACCAAAACATTTTCTTCTCTTTGGGGAATACATTTTTCTTTCATTATTCCCTTTAAAAAAAAAAAGCCATTTCTGTATATCACTGTTTATCATAAACACAGTTCATTAGTTCATCCAGTTCTTCAGCTAAAACCAAAATTTTCTAAAATCTGAAGAAAGAAAAAGAATGTGCAGTGAAAACAGAGAGGTTATCAGGGAGGTTATTGTGTGTTTTGTTTAGTATTGTTGGCTCGTAATTTCCCCGTGGTATTTAATTAAACATTATTTATATATCTCTCTGCTTTTGAATTATTCATGAAGCTTATTATAAAATGTTAAAATGTTTGAGTGAAGACTATTATCTTATTATGTAGGAAGTTTCACATTGAAAACGCTAAATGTTAAGGATGAGTTGTGCTATTTAAAGCAATTTGTGAGACAGCACTGCATTCTGGAAATATTAAGTACTTGCAGAGGAGGAAACGGTGGGGGAGGCTAATTACTGGAGGGAGATGGGAGTTATGTGAATTATAGATGTTTGCTCTGGTCTGTGATATTTTGCTGTTTATGAGTAGAATAAATGTGTTGAGCAGTGAGCGGCTGAGCGGTCGCTTGGCAAAGAAAGCTCTGCCCTCTTTGGTGGGTGGTGTACTCAGCTTGCAAATGCTTTCTTGCAGTTTTCACAGCAGTCAGATAATTGCGTGGTCCAGCAGTCTTTTTTCAGCTTCCTCCTTAATGGTGACACTATTGCCCTGCAAGCAGTGTTTTTACCAAGTGTTACAGAAAGGCTTGGCCAAATTTAGACAACATGTATGAAAAGATGAAGGGTAGTGACTTTACAAACATGAACTCTAAGTGAGTCTGCATGAGCTTCCTCTTTGCTTCTGAAGTTGCCAAAATACACAAAAATTTTCAAACATGGATCCACATAAGATATAATCACTGTAATTTTTTTTTCATACAATACTCTTAATAGAAATATTCTAATAAAGACTAGTGATACAATAAATTTATCTCAGTGCCATAGACCACCATTCATGTCCAACAATGATTAAAAACATATCAGTAATCACACTAGGTGACATGTTCCTCCATGCGCTGTAGTTACCAGAAACGCTCATCAGTGCACTGAATGTGCATTACCTTGCCCCCAAAAAATTCAGCATTTACCATCAGGCTAACCTAGCCTAACATTTCCAGTCCAAATCATAAATCCAAGTTAGTCTGAAACCTCATTGCTCATTTCCAGTTCCATGGGGAGCTATCCATGGTTATAGACCCAATGCAATTGGATAGACCTACAACCAACAAGAGCAACACAACATGTGAGGTAGCACTGAGCTCCGTCCAAATGTAAACACAGTACAGCATGCAGAGACGAGCTGTGGTGTAGCATCAATATCTGCAAACCAGTGTTGCCGTTTTGCCATCAGAATTATCCGAAATTTCACATCAGCTGTAGCCATCTGAGTTATTTTCAAAAATGCCTCAACAGTAGTCCCTATTTCCTAAGCTAGGTCCAAGCAAGGTGCCAAAAATGGCATCATCATGTATTTTGCTTTAAGTGTGAAGGCTTCACAAGTTGTTTTGTCTCAAAACCATCCAATATTAGATAAGCAGTTGAGATTGGCCGGGTTGGGTGGAAGTTTGCCTGGACGTGAGGGGGACCAGACGCATTTGCCAGAACAAAAAAAAAACATGAGCTTGTGATTCTTCTTGTTCCCACACTACAGAAACAAACACACAAACAAACAAACAAAAAACTACAAGGCCCAGCTTTTCTTAGGGAATTACTGAACTTTCTCCAAAAAATGAACTTAAGTATTTGCAACTAATTAATTTCCGTGGACATTAAAAGACTTGAGGCCGCGTGCCACCAAAGTATTGAAAGATAAAGTAATACACTGTTGGTTTTGGTCTTGAAAAATACAGCATACATCAGCCACATCCTTAACATGGTGGTGACTTAAAATAACAGTAAGTGTTTCACTTGGAATAAGATAAAGACATGTTATCTCCAAAGGAAAAACATTAGAAAACTAGAGATTTTATATGGACTACTATTAATGGCAGAGAATATCATCTTTACTTTGAAAATACTTTAAGACAGATATCCCTGAAGTTTTAGGAAAAAGATCATAATTTGGGTTAAAATAAAAATAAAAAAATCTTCCAGAAAGGTCTTTCTGACAGAAGGTCATGAAGGTTAACTGATCCCATGTGCTGTTTGATGGTGCTAATGGTGTTAATTTAAGTAAACTTTTCTGCACTTAATTGATTACAATTATTGACATTATTTATGTGTTGTTTTTTATCTTTTAAGGCAAAAAGCAGTAAAAAAAAAAAAAAGGGGTGGGAGCTTCTTCTACAACTGACTGTGTTAAATGATCAGATGATATCGTCTCAGATCGATTGCAGGCCTCTGATTGAAATTGTATCTTGGCAGACTTTGTCATATCAGAAAATATCATATTGTGGTCAAAAGAATCAATATAATATTGCATTGTGATGAAACTGGTGATTTACACCCCTACTTGTGTCGAACTGTGTTTTTCTGTTGTTTGGTGCTGAGCTGGTGGTGTGCACTGGGTTTTTGGAAGTATTAAACAGCTGACTGCTGCAGCCAAACGCGATGCAATGAAAGCAGTAAGAGTAAAATAAATCAGAAAAGTCGTTGGCCGAACAGCTGAACAATGAGCTGAAACTCACTACAAAGCTCTGTAAAGCGGAGGGGAGCTGCAGATTTAGGTATTAATTCTCTGTAGTTTCATCACTACAAACAACGCCTTTCACATGGCACATTGTCATCTGAAAAAGCAATCGATTACACATCTTTAATGACTCAAGAACAACTCAATGTTAATTAAAGAAATAGTTGACGTTTACAGCCCTTTTAGATTTAAGTCCACAATGTGTATGCTCCCATTTGACTTCAGTGTGTTAGCAGAGGCATGTTTGTCTGTGTGTGCACACCTCAAGGTGAAGGCTGAGGGGTTCTCCCACGGGGACCAAGAGACGCAGTGAAGCTCCACAGTAAACACACCACTTTGTCTTCCTCTCTCCGTCTCGCTCTCTCTCTCTCTCCCTGTATCTCATTTCCCCAAACCCTGTAAAACAAGATAGACAGCGATAAAATACAACAGGGAGAGAAAGATAAACGATAGGACAAGTGAAAGATATGGATTGGGGAGATAAAATAACTCCTTCATTTGGGGTGAGTCTCAGAGGAATAAATGCAGTGTGTGGGCAGGCACTGCTGGCGGTTTACAATCTGGCCTATAGTAACCGCTTTATATAATCTATTGAACATTTCCATCTGCAGCTGGGGCATTGTTCCCGCCTGAAATTAAGTCCGACTGAGATGTCGATTGACCACAGAGGATGAAGCTGCATAGTGATGTCCGTTGGTGGTCTTTTAATATTGCCTGACCACATTTTCTTTTCATATATTTGATAAAAAATGCTCCGTTTCCCCTGGTTGCCTCACAAAGTGACTCAATGGCTCTTTGTGGTTTGTGGAATTAGTGGTTTTATAATGTAGCTGGAATTGTGGTTTTCACGGTCTGCAATATGAAAGAAACAAGGAAAGACATAGTGTAAAAAAAAGGCGAGTGAAGGTATGAAGTAAAAGCAGCTACAGGAGCTGAAGAGTAATTGAAAAGCATCCTCAGTGAGCACACAGTGAAATGCAGGAGAACGAAACTACAAATTTGCTGTGGTTAACAACATGGTGGTCGATAAGCCTCATCATGTTACCCTTCAGAAGCAAAAAGGGGAGATGGGAGATGGGCTGCTTGAGGTGGAGAGTGTTGGATTTTGTGTGTGTGTGTGGTTGAGCACCGCTGCAAATGAAGGTTGTGGAAAAGAAGCGTATGAAGAGGGAAAGCAGAGTAGGGAGTGGACCTTTCTGCTGAAAAGGTCGTCCAAATAGTTCCAATTTTCAGGCTAATCAGAGAGGGATGGGGCGGACACTAATCGGCTGGTCAGAAGGTTGTGAAAGGTCGCTAAAAGGTTGTAGAGGTCACAGCGGCCCAGCACAGATCACCTGTCCATCATTCTCGCGAATGACCTATCCTTGCAAGGATAAGCAAAAGAGCGAGACAGAGAAGAGTTATTAATGTCTTGGTGTTGCATACATTTTGCTTTGGTAGAAGCCGATGCAACTTTTACTGAAAACAGGCGCAGTACATCTGGTCAAGAAAGAAATTAGCCTTTACAAGGGCAGATAACAAGAAGGGAAGCAGGTAATTTATAGCAGGGATGCTGGAAAGATGGATGGGAGGGCAGAGGAAAACATATGTTTGCAATTACACAGATCTACAAGACAGTCTGGATCCAGATAAAATGTTGGAAAAACATAATGTACTCACTTATTAACAAAGCGACAAACACACAATTCTTCCACCTAAGAAACATAGCTAAGGTACGACCATTTTTAAATCAAGCAGATGCAGAAAAGTTGATTCATGCCTTTATTTCAAGCCGAAGCAACTACTGTGATGCACTTTTTACAGGCCTCCCGAAATACAGCACTGAGAGACTTCAGCTTCTTCAAAACTCTGGAGCTCGGCTATCAACCAGAACCAAGAGGAGAGAGCACATTAGGCTAGTCTTTGCTTCTCTGCGCTGGCTTTCTGTGATATTTAGAATTGATTTCAAGGTCCTGCTTCTTGTATACAAAGCTCTAAATGGCCTCGGATCAGGCTATGTTGCTAACTCCCTTGTCAAATATTTACCCTCACAAACACCGTGATCATCTGCTGATGGTTTATTAAAGGTTTCCAGCAACAGCCGAAAGAAAATTTGGGATGAAGCCTTTGTCAATTACGCCCCACTGCTATGGAACACACTACCGATAGATATCAGAGAAGCCAGCTCACTAAATAATTTCAAAAGAAAGCTAAAAATGCATCCGATCACTCTAGTCTGTAGTGCTGACTCTCTAAAGCTCTTCTTTTTACACTTCAGACTGCTGTGATTCTTTTAAAATGTTGCATCTTAATTGATTTTATTATTTATGGTTTTGTGTTTTTTATCATTTTAAGCACTTATGTTTTGTTTTACACTGTTTAAAAATGTCCTTTTATGCTGAATTGCCTTGCTGGCCTGTTTTAGATTAATTTTGTCTGTTTTCACGTGAAGCACACTGTGTTGATTATACCCTCTTTGTAAAGCACTTTGTGCTGCATTTGTTGTACGAAAGCTGCTATATAAATAAAGGTTATTATTGTTAACTAGAAAATGTAAGCTCCTCAGGAGAGATGAACAGGAGTATACCAAAGTGCCTATTAGTAGAATCGCATGGAAAATAAAGGAATCTAATGTAGGAAAACCAAATTGAGAAAATTATTGATATTAACTGAAATCTGAAACAAAATCTCTGTTGACCTCTTTCACCTTTATAATACAATACTTTATCAATACAAGCAACTGCTGTAATTTGTGAACATTTCTACCACAAAGACAAAGCCCTGCATGAACAGGATGTGTCACCGAATCTGATATTTCCTGGTATTTACTCAAGATTTTGATTGTTTTACCCTCCAACCAGTTTTAATCACAGAATACAATCCCCAAACAATGGTTGGTTACCTGCCAGAGGTACCAGTAAGTCGATAATACTGAGCAGATGAGTGACTGGATGGACAGATGGCGGCTGACCGGCGCTGACATCGAAACCAGGAAGAGGACCATATTTGGCCAAAAGATTTCACACACAGAAGTCAAACTCTGAGATAATTTATTCGCGTCAAAACGTTGCATAACTGCAGATCTTATTTTGATAGAAAGTAGCAGTCAACAGGAGGTGTGGATGTTATGAATAAATGGATGAGATGATCTGTTTGTTTTGATATGAGAAGCACTTTTTTGATGCCTGACTGTCAGGTAGTGGAAGATTCCCTCCAGACATGTTTTAAGACATTTAAAAATACTACACTCTGACTAACAATTAGTGTCTGGTATGGTTAAAGATTCTTAAAAGCACATCTACTCCTTCTCCATCATTAAAAAAAAATCCAGAATCTAATGAATATGCAAATATTGTTCATTTCAAAAGTTTAATTACTGAATTCAAGATGTCTCCTACTTCACTGAAAAGTCTGTTCTAAGTGTGAGTACAGCAGCCACTTCAAGTTTCCTCATCGCACTTGTGTAAGTTGCATGCTGAATGGCTTCCAAACTAGTTGTGATGTCACAAGTCATTCTCGTACATGTTAAACTGACATTTAAGGCGAGCACAGAGAAGCTTTCCCCTTTCAGCAGATGAACCTGAACAACCCTCTGGTGTCAGACTGAGCAAGCTACAGAGGTCTGCTAAGCTCACTTCTTTCTAACTCCACATTCACAGATTTTATTTTTCATTTTCAAAAGTCTAGAGCCCCAACCACCGCGGCTTCAAGTGACATCACTTGAGGCAGTTTATCAGACTTCAACACGGCTCCCTCTGGAGCCACACAAGGCTTTATACAACTTTTTTCTGCATACTCCTTAAGACCCTTTCAGTGTAAAATACTACCCTTCATAGATAAATTATATAACACATAATTCTCTCAACCGTATTCCTTTTTCATTTAAGATTCAATCATCCTAAATTTAGTGTTTAACTCTCACCCTGAATACTTTTCTGATATCTCAATCCTCAAATGTATACAGTTCCAGATCTACTATGAATAACTTTTTTCACAACTGAGAGACTGGCTGGACAATTAACACATTTTCTAATGAAACATTACAGTAATTAAAAGATAAAGTGTAGGATTTAGGGGAATATATTGGCAAAAATGGAATAAAATATAATAAGTATGTTTTCTTTGGTGTATAATCACCTGGATATAAGAACTGTCATGCTTTCGTTAGCGTAGAATGAGCTGATTTTATAAACATATGGGAGCCGGTCCTCGTCCACAGAGCCCGCCATGTTGTTCTACAGTAGCCAGAACGGACATCAAACACTGGCTCTACATACGGCCATCTGCACTGTTACGCTGGTCACCGCAGTCAGACCCCAGGAGAAGTTATGCAGTGTCGGAACAACACAGATTTTTAACATGAAACTGCTTTATTATACGTTTTTGCCAGTTTAAATGTGGTCTGTTTGTTTTGGATTGAAAGAGACCTCTACAGATATTTTAGCTCCCAGTTAACCCTTTGAGACCTACACTGACATCGGTTTACTTGTGCTGCATTCAGATGCATTGCACAAGCTGTATATGACTTCTTTAGCACCCACAGGGAAAAAAAGCAATGACCAACTTAGCAAGAAATGTTTCACAATGTGCAAACATAAAATAAAAAAATATATTTTTTATTTCCAGCACTTTTCAAGGTCATTTTCTTGTTTGTTTTTTGATTTCTTTTTTGCTTATTTTTTAGTTAATTTTCTTAACGTTGAAAACACTTTTCAGCTAAGTTTTGGGCCATGTTTTCTTATGTTTTTGAAAGAAGTCAGAACAATTTGGTCAGTCTACAAAGGTTTAAAACCTCCTGAAAATCTGGGTCTTGAGTTATCAGTGTGGATGTCCCAATCAATTTGGAGGAATCGGATGAATTTTTTAATTGATTTAGATTGGTTATTTTGAGCACGCGCCCTGCCCGAGTCTTTGTTTTCGTTACACAGGTGTCGAAAACGGAGAGCACAATTTGTGGCAGATAACCAGGTTTTATGGTAATGCTGCTACTCCAATTAGTAGAAAATGTTTTTTATTCATGTTCAATTGAAGCTGCTGTACCACTCTAAGTGGAACTGATTTTGTTGTTTTAGAACTAGATTTACTATGATGCTGTAATAAGCAGATCTGAGAGCGATTTTTATCTGCTGTGACTTGACATGAAAATTTCAGCTATAACACTACTTTGAAATGGAGCTTGTTCACTTTGTTACTTTGTTTTTTTTTTTTTTAAAAAAAACAAAAACAAATGCTGCACTAAGTGGAATTGTGATATGAGCCACAAAAATATTTCTGGTTTGTTTACTTTGAGATTTTGTAAAAATAAAATATAAAAACCCTTAGAGACTGTTTGGATGCAGACATTTTTGCTTGTATTGCATTGCAGGGCTATTACACTGCCAAGTATATATACTAGATTGATTTTAATAACTTTAAAGTACTTGAAGTTTGCATTCTGCAGCTTTATTATCCAGATAAATACAAGTATTGTACTCAGTACTGGCAGATAATCAATATCAAATGACTCGGATCAAAACAGGGGGCAAAAAAACTTGGCACGTGCTGGGCTAGTGGCCTGTCTGCAATAAGCTAAACAGAGCCAGAAAAAAAACGTGAAAGTGCTTTATTTAGTGTTTTACTGGTTTAAATTACCAGGTCCATTTGTTTTGGAGAGGAATAATTCGACCCCCAGTAAAAACCTCCTGAACAGTGAACACTGAAGAAATTCTGAGAGTTCTCACTTGACACGTGAGAGAAATTTACGTTGGTTGCAATCTGCAATCCTCGCTGCTAAATGCCACCACATCCTTCACGCTGCTTTTGAGTGACATATTACAGTAATACTGAGTACAAATCCTGGACCATACGAATAAAGTACTCGTGAAGACTGAGTAACACCCATTACATTTTGCATTACTCAAGTAAATCTTAAATCAGTCATATCTTAATTTCATGGAAATATGCAGATTCATTCTAATGGGGCCCAAAAGCACATTACTTTCAGGTATAAAATTGATGTATTACAGCTAGTATCCCATACCCACACAAATTACTTTCCCTTCCCTATTTGCTCCTGATGGGCTGCTGAACTTGTATAACATTATAACCTGGACGCAAGAGAGTTTGATTTTTACAGTCTTTTTTTTAACTGCTCTATAATAGTGGAAATTATTCCAGATCAGTATTATAATTATAGAGGAACACAGAACATAATAGACCACTTATATGGTCGCTGTACATATTTATCTCACTGTACCATAATCAAAATAAATGTATCTTGGTTTTTGCTTTACATAGGTCCATATTTTATAGTGTAGAGTGCTTATACTACTCTTCACACATTAATCAGATGCTTTGACCTGCCATGTACAATAGTTTTTAAATCTAAAATGTTCAAAGAAACAACAAACCATGGGAGCTATAAAATAAACAGAGCCTTAGGCTTAATGAGGTTAGAGAATTGACTGGAGCACTGGAGACTTGACTGCGACGCCAGGCACAAATTATATATATTCCTCTTCTTGTACACTAATAAATACTTGCTTGTGTGATATTTCAACTCAAAGCTGAGGGTCTCTTGACCCCAAATCAAGATTAATTTTCCATCAAATTTTACGCCTGTTTCATTAAAAACAATAAATTCATTCTGCAGCAAGCTCAAATAAGAACAAAACAAAACCATTATGCTCCAAAACAGCAGATTTACTAGAATTGTTTAGTTTCTTCAGCAGTTATTATTTTTTGTTGATTGGAGTGTTGTTTGTCCATTTAGAGCTGATTTGGCTCTGGGCAACTATTCAAAAACTATGTGAAAGTGAAGTTAAACTCTGATGGCATGGACTGATACAAGCTCTGCTGACATGTTCATTTTCACATCTCAGACTGAAACACTCATGATTTGCATTCAGTAGCAGATAATATTACTGGTGTCAGTTCACACTGAGTTAATAAAGATGAAATCTTAAAGGCTGCTACAGTGTCTCTTTCCTGTACCATATACTATATGTTCCCATGTCATCTTGCTGTGCAGGGAAACTTAATGTTCATTATTGCCAAATGGCTCTAAAGGGATGCTATTTTAATGATTGAATACGGAACACGAACATCCGACCACAGTTAGTAATGAACCTCATCTCTATCCACATGTAGAAAATCAAATCAACTTAAAGCATGAGAGAGAGCAGAATGGGAAATGGAAAGAGATATGAGTTGGAAAGATGAGATACAGGAAAGAAATACTGATGAAACAGGAAGGTCAGGGTAAGAGGGGATAGGGAGAAGGTTTGCAATGAGATTTTTACGGTACAATAAGAAAATATTGTGGTTTTATGGCAATACAGAACTATTATTATAATGATGATGGTGATGTGTAAATGGTTTTGAAAATAACCAAAATAAAGGTGAGATTCTCAATCCAGCAATCCATTTTTTTTCTTCTTTTTTTGATATTGAAGATAAGCAAATGTACCCGTTATGATGATAATCATCAACTTACATATCAGGATATACATCGAAACCGGTATATCACTGCAACTCTATAGGGACGGTAAGAAAATGTGGGAAGGAACATGCTGTGGTCTTTCATTATGTCATTTAAGCACTAATTCACCTATAGTCCACCCACACCACTTCTCCTGACAGTGTTGATTGACATGTTCCTTACTCTCCTGTTTTTTGGCACCTGTTAGGGACAACTTTCACAGTTATCATTCTCATTAACCCCTTGAGGTAAATTTGTGATTTGTGTTGTTGGGGTGTAAAAATACTAGGGGTGGCAATCACCAAAGTCCCCACAATACAATATTATCATGATACTTAAGTTGCAGTTAAATATCATTTCAGTTTTAAATATTGTATTTCTTGCTGAGTCATGCAATAACTGACATCTGTTTGTCAACATGTGCATTTATTTAATAAGGTAAAGTTGTCTGTTCATCAAGTCATGTCTTTTGCATCAAAATGTATCTAATGGCTAATTGATTTTATTAGGCCACCCTTCCCCCGAACAGTGTGTAACATTATAATACACTACCCATTAAAATTTATAATTTCTTACAGTCTGTGGTTTATTTGTCATACAAATGATGTCCAATATCCAGTCTCTATTTTATCATGTGACAAGACCATATGATACATGGTAATTAGTGCTCATGTGAGCTATATAACTAACTCCTGTGCCCATCAGAATAGCATGCCCTGGGGCTTGCTGTAATTTACACCATTGATAACTGTGCAAATTATTACTTACATAAACACATCAACAAATTTATACTTATAAATACTTTTTGTTTTGTTGCTTTGCTGGTGGAAATTTAAATGTAAATGTTTTGCTCTTCATTCTTTCCATGTCTAAATTATTTAGACATAGGCACTTACAGTCTTATCTTTCTTTCACTTTCTTTTCTCTGCCCTGTACCCAAGGAATTATTTCCTTGTTTTTAACACTGACAAGTAACACTACACTATGATGAATCTTGCATTTGCTTTCAATTAAATTATACATTTTCATAGAAGCTTGTGTTTTGACTAAATATAACAGATATTTGGCATCAAAGATACAAATACTATCTGTCGAGGGGACAATTTCATTATATTTGGTAACCACCAGAGAGATTTTTCATAATATTTCTTGCTTTTTGCTCTCTTGTCAGCATATATTCTGAGATGTGTATGTAAATATAAAGAGGGCAATAAGACATGATGAACAGTCCAAAGAAGAAAGTGGAACATCAGGATTAATGAAAGCTAAAAGTCCATTTATGAGGAAATTGACATAAACTAAGGAACTGCATCAACAGCACATCTTCATATGTAGTCTCCTCATACATACACCTCAACAACAACAATCACATGTGCACAAATCGCCAAACACAAACCCACATGTAAAAACATGCAATCCTGCACATGCACCACACAGCAGTCACGTGACACACTCAAGATTTTCATTTAAACATTTACTTAAATCCAATTTTGTGTTCTACAACTACAATTCACTTTCTAATTTATCAGGTCATGCTGTTTTCTGTATAGTCTGTAGCTAATGTGGAGTTACCAGATAAATGCTATTATGAGAACAGAACTCTGAAGGAACAAAGAAAAGGACAAAAACAGAGTGGGAGAGGTGAAAACAGAGTAAACAGAGGGAGGGACAGTAGATTCTGCATTCTAAAACCTTTATTGTCACAACTGAAGCAAACCACTCATAAACAACAAACACAAACTGGGAGCGAGCGAGCACACGGGGGGCATAAAGACTGGACGATACACAAAAACAAACCTGGCAGCAGAGAGAAGACAGGATGTGCAGTTCTGCCCTAAAAATGAGATGACAAAAAACAATCTCTGCTCCACGCAAATATGATACAGGAAAGGACCAAATTATTCACAAAAATAAAATTCAAATTTCAAGAGAACAATGCCTCTTCTTACCAAATTACAATGCAATGACTCCTTGTAGCAAAAAACTGAAGACAGCTGAATATATCAGCACATGCCACAACTGCAGAGAAAACCATTTGAGAAACACATGAAAAGTGTAATTATTTTGATTAACGTTTACCTGTTTGTTTCTATTCTCATAACATCTCACATGATGTCAAGGATTTTGTTAAAATGTTTTATTATACATTTATCAAGAACATTCTAGAAAACTCAAATTATAGTTAGTTACTGTAGGTCATAGTTTTTGTAGTTTCATAGTAAAGCTGGTTTACTTTAAAACCAGAGATTAAAACTGTATATATCATGCTCGCAAGGAAGTCACTACTGAAATACACAATATATATCTCTCTGTATTTTAGCATCTCCTACAAACTACTGTATACCACTAAAATACTAAACTACAAAATAAACTACTGTTACAATAAAGTTAAATAACACACTGTTATAATAAAGTAAAGTAATGTTATAACAAAAGCTAAATAATGAACTGTTATAATAAAGATAAAGTATCTCTAAATAACAGTTAAAAGGGAGTTCAATAAAGTACTGTTACAATAAAGTTTCAAGAAAGTAGTGTTATGATAAAGTGAAGTACTTCCATGATATAGTTAAATAAAGTACTGCTATAATAAAGTGAAATCAAGTATTCACATTTAAGTGAAACAACATACAGTTAAAATTAAGTTAAGTAAAGTTATATTATAATAAAGCTAAACACAGTAGTGTTACAATAAAGTTAAATAAAGCACTATTATAATGAAGATAAAAACAGAACTGCTATAATAAAGTTAAAGAAAGTACAGTTACAATAAAGTTAACTGCTCACAACAGAGTAGAGTGGTCTGAAAGGGCAGGCGAGTGTGATACTGTATGTTGTGTTTGTGCTGGTGGCTTAAAAACTAATGTGACAATTTATACTCAATGTCATCAACGGTCATTATATACATCCCATGTTGAACAAGCCACAAAACATTGAGCATTAGAGCCAAAGATTAAAGAAAAGTAAATCAGCCATCGGACATTTACTGCAAAAAGTCAATGTGAACTTCAGTGCAGCTCAACTGAGCAGACGTCACAGAGTAGCAGCGACAATACCATCTGGGCGCCGTGAGCGACCAGAGCTGAGAAAAGACACCAAGTGTGAGTGGCCACAACTTGGCCATTGAGACCGGTGGACACAGACAAACCTGGCAACCAAGAGGAAACAGACTGTGTCAGCTCTGTCAACAACAACAACAGGTGAAGAAAAAGCAACACTTCCTGCACCACTGCGGTCCATGTAAGAACATGCAAGTTATTTACCAAACCTAAACTATAAAGAATTTGACACACTCCTAGCCAAAACAAAATGTTATCTTCACTTAAGGGAAAATGACACAGAAACAGTTTGAGAGAATGATAGACAGTAAAAGTAAAGATTATCTGCTTCAAGAGAGTTATATCATTAAATAACATATGAGAAGCATTTTAATGTGGCAGCTGGTCAAAGAAGGGCTCATTTTAATCATTTTATATTGAATAAGATAGTTTATAAGATGACCATGTAAAATCTTAAAGCTACAGTGCAGGACTCTTACATGAAAATGAACATTCAGTACATTCACGTCCTTGCCAAACAAGTTCACACAATGCAGATTAAGTCTATCGCCAACAGGGAAAGCTCTCTGTATTTCTAGTGAACCAGAGTTTCAGTGTCCGGTGTCTATGGCGACTTTCCCACTCAGGCGCACAGAAATTGATGTGTTTTACATTAACTGGGCATTTTTTGGTAATATTTTTCTATTTGGCACTGCTTTTGGTTACTTTTCTCAATGCTTCATCTGTATGATTGTGATTATGACGATTAATTGCAATACTACCTATGTATGTTGACAAATTCAATCATTATTTTTTTTTTTTAAAAAGAAGGGGGGAGCTGCTATGGCAGAAAATCCTTAGGAGTGTCCATGACAAGTTTCTGGCGTTGATGCCCCGAATAAAAAAAGAGGAAGGATTAAAATCAGAACAAGGCTTGAGAGAGCGCTCCTGGGACTGCGGGCATACATCATAAACACATGTCAACAGTGATTATGTATTTACTTTCACTGCCAGAGAGGGGGGACAAAAGTAAATAGGAAAGACAGATATAATAAAATAGAACAGGATGCCATTCTATTCTATTATAGATGTCTTTTCTATTTACCTTGTGTATTAAAGCTGGAGGGTGAAACTTTTGTTGTGGAGTAAAAAGTACACAGTACAATATCTCTCTGTGAAAAGTAGCGAGGTAGAAGTAATAGTAAGTAATAGACTGTCATAAAAACAACAGCACAAGTACCTCAAAAGACTTTAGACTTGGTTTGACAAAATCAAAACAGACTTGCAAATTGACTTAGACTTTAACACCAGTGACTTGTGACTTCACTTGGACTTAAACCTTTTGACTTGAAAATACTTTATAATTTTCCCAGGCCCAAAGATGAAAGTGTCTGTTATGGTTGGCGATGGTGTAATCGACATCAAACTGCTCAATTAATTATTTTACAACATTTAGGACAAAAACATACAAAATTCACATTGTTGTGGTGAATAATGTTATATGCTGTGAAACTGCATTGTCAACACTACTTCTAAATAAGTATTAAGTTCGGTCATACTTGTTTTAACAAACCTTTTCACAAAAAAAAAGTAACTATTTTTGTAAATGTAATATATAATCACTGTGTTGTTAAAAAAAAGAATTAGAGTGCATTATGACTTCTTTAAATTCAAAGTTTAGGACTTGTGGCTGGGCTCCAGATTTAAGTGTAAAGACTTTAGATTCACCTGTGACTTGCAAAACAATAACTTGGTCCCACACCTGTTGAGTACTGTCCATGAGTATTTGTAAGTAGGTATGGTCAATAGTTACCAAACGATGCACACTACAATAGTAATATCCTAAAAAAAAAATTGTTTTGATTTTTCCATCTTGTTTCTAAGTTTGCACCATAACCATTAGCTTTTGTTGACCTATATTTTATATTGTCATGCATATCCTTTTTTCCAATCATTTCTTTGCGAAGCCTTTTTTCTTTAATTGTGGTATCATGTAACTAACAGGCCATTTGATATCTTCTTTTCCCTAATTGTCGAATTCTGATTCATTATTCTTGCTTTTTAAAACCTGGACAACATGCTTTAGCAATACTGTACTTATATATATATAATTGTGCCTATTAAGCAATTTAGAACTGGAGAGACACTGAGACAGAGTGAGGGCAAATGAATGAAAGCAAGACAGAAAATGGGAGGAATCAGAAGAAGAGAAAAGGAGTAATGGGATTGTAATTAAGGCTTTAGAAATATTGTTTATTCAACATTCACGCACATAAAGCACGCGGAGTTGTTAAAATTGAATTGAATTGAGAGAGATAAAGGAGCGGTGGACACTTACTTGGACATAAGTGCATAAGTGAGAGGATTTTCATAAGACATCTTAACTGCTTCATCAACATAGTGTAGCCTAAATGCTTCTTGTCATGCCAAAAAAGCACCGACTGAATTTGAAGTGTATGTGTGAGTGTGTTAGAGAGAGAGAGAGAGACAGACAGAGAGAGAGAGGGCTGTTTTGGCTTTCATCAGTCACATCTCACTGTTGGAGGGGGATTGAAGCGGCTGCCTCGGAGCTCTCCGGTAACGGAGACAGTAGACGGCACTGACTCACACTGACGATCACACACAGCACATTTCAGACTCTACCTGCCCTGCAACCTGACAGGAGGGAGACGATGAAGACATAGGCTAAAAGGAACTTTCCTGTTTTTTGGGGGTGCTATTTTCAACCCGCTGCCGACAGCGTATGTCTCTTAAATTCGGGCATCAGATAAAGTCAAAATGTTATTGATTCATAAACACCAGATGGCGGTGAGTTGAAATAAAACACATCTGAGTGTATCGGGACGGTGTTTTTCATCGCCTCTTTAAACTTCGTTTCTAGAGCTGGACCTTCTATTTTTAATTTTGTCAAACATCTCCCGACCCCCTTCTACTCCTCCACCACCTCCTCCTCCACCTCCTTCTCCTCCTCCAACCGCCTTCACTTCATAAAACAACAGCCACCGCGGAGACAAGACTACCGCCTTCCTGCCAGCGCTCAAAGGGAATCAAAATAACAATTTAGCAAACAGCAGCACAGGATTGGACCCTCTCAAGGATGCTACTCCAGCACAGACACCACTAGACGGTCCAAACAGCCGCTGCCAATATGTTCAGGCGAGGTAAGAGAAAGACTAATTCACTTGTTTTTGTTACCGATAGCGCGCGCGGATGGGCTGTTAATCGATGTGTGCGTGTGTGTCCGTGAGTTGAAATTCTATGATTGTTTCTTGTATTTTTTTTTTAATGTTGGCTAAATGGAGTCGCTACTGGAAAAGCTTCTCGATGCCACCTTAACAACTTACCAGCCGTCCTTTATCCGCGCTGGCGGCCTGGAATGGGAAGGGAATTAAATATTTATCCACTTCATGTAAAAATTATTCTTAAAATAGCGAACCGCTGCCGCACTGCAGTTTGTAGGACTTGCCCGCACGAGGACGGCTGGTGCTGTTGTTGCGCGCGCGAGCGTGCGAAGCAGAGAGAGAGCGCGTGAGAATGAAATTGTTGGGGAAAAGTTCACAATTGTGCTTTTTGGAACAAAGTTTTACCTGTTTGGGCTCTTTGTGAGCGCGCACATGTATGGCTTGAGTGCGCGCGTGCTTGTATGTGTGTGTGGTTATATTGGCGTGACAGCGCGAGGCGCTCAGCCTACCAACAGCAGGATATTTTGACTTGTGTCTGCGCTAAGGGAGAGGGGTGGCTCTCCCTGTGGACGAGAGGGCGAGTGAATAACAGCACGCGCCCAACACCTAGCTGTTTACTATCACACTGCCACGCGGCTGTTTTGTGGTGAGGAAAAAGACATTAAGTTTTACCAGGATGACCTTGCCTGTGTATGTGTTGACAGGGAGGCTCCACTCCTGCTGTCAGCCTCTTTTTCTGCGCGTGCGTGCGTACACGAACGTGCACGTGCGTGATGAGAAAGGTCTTATAATTAACTTTTGACAAATTCTAAATATCACAAACTGATATTAAAATTAAGAAAATACCACTCATTGAAAACATTAAAGCAGGAGAGACTAAGGATGGTTGTAACAGCACCACTTTCACTACGAAGGGGTGACTTATGAGTCATATATTGCATCTGTGGCATGACCCTTTCTATCCTGACCTTGAATGTGAAATTCATAGATTTGTGAAGAAGTGTGCAGATTTTACAGCCAAAATAATTTTTTATAGGTGTGAAGTTGTGACGAAGGCAGCAGACTCGTATTTTGAACTCACTCGATGTGAGGTACTAAGCATCTGACAGGTCCAGTTAGCGAGATAGACCTTAGTCAGAATTGGTTATTGGTGTATGTATTAGTTTTTTGTGTGTATTTTTTGTTATTCTGTAAGTTGTAGTATTTCACTCTTATTGTTACATCTTACCCCTGTAGTGGGACAGGTTGTAACAATGGAGCTCCTGGCATTTGATATCAAATAATGCATTCTGTGATATAGTTGGAGAAGTCGAAAAAGATTCTATTTGTAGTCGAAAAACAAGGGTACTTTGGGCCAAAATTTGAGAGCTCTAACACTAAAATTCAGTGAGTTATAGGTGCTGAGACAAAAAGTGTTCGAATCATCCCCAGTCTCCCCTATACACAAACACACCACAGAGAGACATTTTAAAGTATTTGTGAAGTGGTGACTCATCTGCCAATCCCCTCACACCAACCTCCACCCAAAATTACATTGGGGCTCTGTGAAAGGCAAATTGTCAGGGTGCTGCTCTGTGATGAGTGTAGCGCACGGCTGACTGAACTCTGAGAACATAATAGAAAAACATTCTTTAATAGAGACACTGGGAGTCTGTCATTTGTCATATCACTGCAGCCCAACACCGAGGAGGGAAACAACACGCGTACATCCATGCACATCATTATCTATTAGCTCACTTGGTTGGCCCAAGTCGGGGCACAAGCTGGGCGATCTCCTCATTAAGGGTCGGACCTAATGGGCTTGACAGAGGGCTGATTAGTGCTGTCATTGTATGTGTGCGTATGTATGACAGAGCAAAAGAAAGACAGAGCGAGAGCTTGCTGGCTGGAGGCAGACAAGCTTTATTTTAATCTTCCTGTAATTTCAGATGGATAGCACACACCCACACACACACACACACACACGACAAACAGCGGTGATGGCTGATGCGGTGTGCTTTGTATCTCCTCCTACAAATATGTGGCTGTCAGTAACAATAATAAAATTCAGAGTAATTGTGCAGTCTGCTTGAGATACAGTTATCTATGTCTGTCACCTTTACCCACAGTATCTCTCTGCGGTGGGATGAAACAAGAGAGCGCATGTGAGGAGAAGGAGGAGAAGTGTTTCTGTGTAATGAAAACTCCCTCTCTCTTTCTCTCTTTGTCTCTCGTTCTTCTCTCTATCTCTCTGCTTGGCCAGTTCCTGCTGCCAGCCCCAGTCTGAGAGGAGAGCGGCCTGGCAGGCTGATTGGCTACTAGGCTGGCTGGTTTGGGTAGCTGCCGAAGCTTTGTTTCCCAGCTTGTTTGAAGCTGGATTTGTTTCCCTTACTTGACTTTCCCTCTGTCTCCAACTCTTAAGTTGTCTCTCTCTTTATCTACAGCTTTCCACAGTCACGTACACACTGACACTGGGTGAACAAAACACATGCCTTAAAATTAGTTATGAAAAGAAAAGCTCTTTTATGAGAAACACAAATTAAAGGCTTTATTGTGCTCTGTCACAGTCTGCAAAAGTGCACACACACAGTCGAATTTGGATTTTTTTGTTTTGTTTTTAGCGAGGCCTGCAACTAATGATTACTTTTATTATTGATTCATCAGCCCATTACTTTTTCAATTTATCATTTTTTATCCGTAAATGTCAGGAGTTCCTCGCATTTAAGAAGCTTAAACTAGCAAATATTTGCAGTTTAAGAATGAAAAAAATGAGATGATTAGTGGATTATGAAAACAGCTGCATTTTAACTCAGTCAATAAATGATCAGTCGATTTAGCTTTGTTTTCGGCATATTCTATGATGTTACAGCTTAACTGTATTACTTTATTCAGACGTATTTTAGCTCACCTGAAGTGTGCGCCCCATATTGGCTGAGGCCTTTGTAACTGCAGGGGTTTCAAATCTGACCCGTGGCCCTTTGCTGCATGTCATAGCCCCCCTCCTTCTATCTCTCCATCTATCTATCTATCAATATCTGTAAGTTATGCATTTTTATTTTTTACCGTATGTGACTAAGAGAAGGGATCTGGTGATGTTTTAAACTAATAAAGCCCGGGCTTATTCTGATACCAATTTGGTCATAGTTAAGCACTATTCATTGAATTTTTGCATGCCTTTACGCTGGTGACAGTCGTAGCTGGAGGCATTATGTCTTTCTGGTTGTTCGACTGTCTGCTCTTGTGAACACAATATCTCAGAAACGCCTCAAGGGAATTTCTTAGACTTTGGCACAAACATCCATTTGGGCTTAATGATGAACTGATTATGATATGGTGGTCAAAGGTCAAGGTCGTTGTGAGCTCACAAAACACATTTATGGCCATGACTCAATTCTTGAGTTAAGGCCATATCATAATTGACAACTATGAGAAAATTTCAGCAACATCCATATTTGAAGCATTGGTTACTGTCATGGCTATATGTACATGTAGCAGCTTTTTGCCAACCTAATGCACAAAGCACTCAAAAAGTAAGGCCATGATTTCATTCAGAAAACACCTTCTTTCAGTGTGAGGTGCAAACACTAACAAGCTGAGCTGATCAGCAGTCAGAATGCGTGGATCATTTTAAGAGTAAACATGACAGTGATGGATCAGACAAGCAAATCAATTGCAACTGATCAATAAAAAAGATGTTTCTCAGGGATTTGAAAGCATTTTGATTGACAGGGTTTTTTTTTAAGGGATTGAAAAATGTCTCTGCATCATCACAGTCTCCATCAAAATTAGCCTCATAATTCTCCTTTCAAACAAGGCTACATAAGTTCGTTTCATTATGCCATTTAAGATTAAAACACACGGTAAAATTGATGGCATCGTTTTGAGGCATTTTAGGGAGACTCCTGAGAGTGTTTGTTAATCAGCAAAGTGCTATCCTCTGGAATTTAATGTGTTTGGAGTTTTCAGAAATGTTGATGATTAAAAACCCATGATCAGACTATGCAAACATTTTATAAATAGGCTGTGGCAATGCATACAGTGATAAATACAGTGATTTTGAAAACATTGTCCAAATGCATTTTGACTTAAAGCGATGACAATATAATCTGTGGTTTGGTCCTCATAGAGCTTTGCTGCCTGTGTCAGGAACTTTATAAAAGGCAACTTGGAACTAAAAAAAACAGTTGTGAGCAAATATCAGAAGTTATTATTTGCACTAACATTAAACTGTCTACATTATTTACTTCGTATTTAAATATATAATATTGTCATGTTTACATACATATTTACACTACAAATTTTCTAGACTATATAGTTACATTTTGGCGATTGGCAAAATCAAAAGTATATTGAATTAGCTATTAGCAGGTTATCTTGTTTGCAATGTACCCATGGATTTACAGAAAACCATCACTGCAGTACTTTGATACTGAAGAAAACATAAAATCCTGATGAATCCTAGGCACGTTTTGGCAAGTTATAATGAGTATTCTTTTTTTCTGTGATTTCTAAGATGATTTTGGGGTGTTTATTTGCAAAGGACATCGGAGTTTTGATTACCACGGGGTGTGTTAGTCACGCTGAATCTAAAATGTGAGTTCAGTCTGTGTGTTCATATTTGACTAAGTTATGGCAGCATCTTTGCTTCTTGATGCTCCTTTTGTGCCCCTCTTCTAACCTCTGATTTAAACAATTCATGGGGACTACAGAACAGCATGTAACGCCCATGGATTTAATGGTGTTTCTGTAACACGTTAAGACACACAAGTTCAAGTTTTATGGAGGACGCCATCATTTCAGGGATTTGAAATGTGAGTAAAATCCTACTTCTTGAGTTGGGAGCTCCATCTTCTAAAGGCACGACACTTTCTCTTCTTCTTTTTATCATTACCCCGTAATGTGATTTCATCCTCTCGCTCTCCCTGTCGGCCCCCGCCAATGAATGTACTGTAATCCACGAAAATGTGCAATATCTGAAGAATGTTCCGTGATATTACCTTCAGCCATGATAATATATAACGAACTTCAGCTCAGTACTGGAATCCGCTGATCAATATCAATATACGATGGGAAAATTGCAAGTCACTGTTCATTTTGACTATAGCCTCAACCTTGCTTGAGGGCCAATGGCTTTGTCGGGGACCAAATGTGAAAAAAATCTGGCCTGATTGTGAAACTTTCCAGCAGTATTATCGAGTTCTTGCTCGACTCTAGCCTGAACAAATGAGAAGTTTCAACATTTTCATACATTCATAGAGTATATTCATGCAAAACTGTTAACCTGTAAATATGTCCTTCATGCTAGTTAGCTTGAAATCATTTGTCATCTATATAGCTACTTTTTAAATAGGATGAATATCACTTCATCTGATGCCACTGCGACAAAAACTCATGTCACATCGTTACTTTGTTTCTCCGAGTTGACAGTTGTGTTGGCACACACATACATTTTGCCTGCAGGCCGTTGTCAAGTCTACAGTCAAAACAATTAGAAGCTACTGGTGCTGTTTTGCGCTTTTGTGTATGTGTGTGTGTGTGTGTGTGTGTTTACTTGAATCTATGATAGCCTTGGTGGATGATAATAACATATGGATTAGTGACAAAATGTTTATTCGGGTCGTGAAGCACCAAATGGCGGGGTAATTGAGTGCTGAGATTGATCCAAATTTGCTCTTGCAGTACAGACATCCTGAGGCAGCGGACAGATTTTACAGATTATGCAGAGGGGACAAAATATGGGCAATGTGGCACTTTGTGAGGATTCTGTGGATATATCATATTAGAGAGCTAAACCGTCTTGGGATTCGATGACTGGAATGGAATTCATATGATAATCAATTACATCTCTAATGCAAGTCACAGCGGAGAACAGGATGAAACGCATCAGCACACACATACCGCCACACACAGCCAGCGTCCGTGCGATGGCTGTGCATATCAATGACCTTTGCAACCGCTCCTCCTGCCTGATCTCAAGGTCACTCACAGACTCCTTTCTTCTGCCGTATCCTGAGCTCAGTGTGGTCTGCCTGCTGAATTCTATTTCATCATTAAGTTGCACAACAATTTTCTGGAACGTGCACAGCGTTCACAATCGATACACCGTGTTTAAATGCGTTAAAATAATTACAGGGACTGATGTTTTACAGCTCCGAGCTTCTAAACTGGTGAACTCTCACAAACACAGTGCAAAAAAAAAGAAACACTTAATGAGCAGGAATTGTTTTGATGCTAAATAAACAAACAGCAAGTGTTACAAAATTATGCAGCACAGAGCATGAAATGGCATTTTACAACGGCCCTGTGGTGTTTTATTCCAACTTTCTTGCCGAAGAAAGCTCAATTCCACACTAATCTTTATGTTCAAACATACTGCTTTGCACTTTTGATATGTTTCGCTATGTTGCACTGCAAGTTCAAAGAGTCTGCTACAGCAAAATCAAACAATACCTGAAGATTTTTTTGTTCAAATCAACAAAAAGTGGTAAAAATCATAGGGCCAGCACAGCAAAATGAAATGGTTTGCAACACTACTTGTTTAATTGCGGCTGCAGCAAAGTTGTTGCTGATTTGTTGGTAAATATGGTGCACTAATTTGCTTATGAATCACTGCGGTTCACCTTGAGAGCCGGCTACACGCACACACAGCAGGTAGGTCCTCTGTGAATGGAGTGCCCAATCAAATGAGACATTAATCCCTATCAGGAGCCCTGTGGAGGCCTCTGATTGCAGGTTTACTTAGCAATAGCTACAACTACATGTGCATAAACTGTGTGTGTGTGTGTTATGCAAAGAGGCATTGAGTGCGATACATGGGTGTGTCAGTCAATGAGTATAAGAAAGTTTTCGGATGAAAGGCACACAAATGTGTGCGATCACATGGCAAGAACACAGTGATCATAAGGATTTTGTGAGTGTGTGCATGTGTGTTTGTCTGTGAGCATCAGGAATCGTTAGTGTAAATGTCAGAGCTGGAGGACTAGAGGACTTATACTGTATACCAAGCAGACACTGATGCAAACATGCAGAGAGAGAAGGAGAGGCAGAGAGAAAGTGTAAGACAGAAAGATGGACGAAGGAAGAAAATGAGTGATTAAGAAACGGATGAGAAACAGACTTTACCTGGAGGAGGAAAGAACAGAGAGTAAGCCAATGGCGAGTGAAAACTGAGCTTACGGGAGCTGATTGTATGTGTGTGTGTGTATGTGTGTTTCAGGCTGACTTTCTTTCTCAATCTTTGGACCAGGAACTTTGTATTTTCCTGTCTCCAGAGGGAGAGGCAGTTGGACAAACCACTCGCTTGCAGCAGCACCCTTGTTTGCTGACTGAAGTGTATGAGCCACTATTATTCATGTTAACGCCGGCGTGTCTTATCTTATAATATAAGATAAGATAAGCCTTCATTAATCCCCAGAGGGGATGTTCGGGGTGTTGCAGAAGCAGCAGCACAAGGGCAGAAATAAGTACAGATAAATAGAAGAAGTAAATAATAAGAGATATAAAAAAAACTAAAATAAGAACAGAAGTAAAAATAGAAACTATACAAGAGTTATTTAAGACAAAGTTAGTTATAGTGTATGGAAACAGAGTACACCAGTCTAATGTAGAATATGATCATACTTAGTATTTTCCTGTATTAATACAGAATTATACTACAACAAATTGTTTCGACCTTTTTTTTCTGTTAAGCCATCTTAGGCAAACTGTGATCTGTGATATAGGTTATTCTGAATAAAACTGAACTGAATTGATTCAAATTGAATATATAATGTACTAAAGCATGATAAGAGAGTATGGTATATACAATATAGTGTAAGGTAAAATGGCAGGGCTGGGATGATGCTGGATGCAGTGAGTTGTGAAAACCCAGCAGTGTTTGACATGTTGTGGAGGGGGTGGTATTCGTGACATTTGAAGCCATAAACTTAAAATGTCAGTGAGATGAGAAGATGGATCTCAATCTTCGTCTGTGCTTAATAGTGAGAGTAGCTTAGCTTAACATTAAAGATGTGTTTCACTTTCGGAAAGATGGTCTTGTCATAAAACTAGACTGTCATTGCGGCAGAGAGACGCATATACTGGTGCTACATGACCAGAGAAAACAGAAAAAGAGCTGTGGCATTTGCTTTTGCTCAAGAGGTAGAAAACCTACAACTACCAGAATGCACTGCGCCGCACTGGACCAATAAAGCTTCTGCTGGTGGGTGATTAATTACCAAGGAGGTTAAAAAGAGGAGAAGTCATGGCCTCATATCACATCATATCAATGGGGGGGACAACACACATGCAGTGAAATGTGGTCTGCATTCGCTGAAGGGCTCAATAGCTGGAGCACTGTCATAGAACATGGGGGATGATTGATTTGTGTCACTGAGGCGTCTAGTCAGCCTCGGGTCAGAATATTTTTAAACAAAAATAAAAGATATGAGTGAGAATTACAATCCTATAATTGTTGAAAAAGTCTGTAATAAAAGACCACAAACAAATGCTTTTTATATGCAAATGCTCTATTGTATATTGGCCTTCTTTCCCAAAAGTTCTGTGAGGCTGAGCACACCCAAAGACCACCTGAGGGGACGCCGTCCCATTATTTCTAGTGCCGTCTGTTGTAACCCACCAACATCACATCCATCTTTCACATAACAGCAGGTTGCCACATTGGTTAGCACTTTAGTCTCTGAGCAGTCACACTGATACAAAACCTCTCAACCACGACGACAGATACTGCACGCAGCTTTTGTTTGCCAAGAAATAGATCCGACACGAAACTTCCCCCTAAAACCACAAGCTGTTGTTTTTACATCATCACAAATTTGACAAAACACAGCATGTCCGTTAGTGAGCTTTAGAGGCCCCGATCAGATGGAGCATGTTTTGCAGGTTGCAAAACGTTAGGCGCATTGCACTGCCTTTTTTTGTTGAAGTCTGCCCCGATCAGACATAACGCTTTTTGCTGTTTGCTGCTCCTTTTACAAAAGTTGTTGCCAAGCATCCATTAAATCACCTGTCCTTAGCTCAACTGTTGTTTTGCTATGAAGTAAACTCACAGAGCTGTAGATCAAAGTTTGGTGGAGGGCACTTGCTCTGGCTCTGATTTAGGGTGAGAGACCGTCCAAAACAGTCAACGGTCACGAGGAAACTTACATCTTTGTGGGTGCTTAAGACGGGAGAAATCACAGGGAGTAACACCAGCCGGTCCAGGAGCCTCACCTGAATGATAATTGTTTCAAGGCTTATTTTAGGATAAATCAGGCACAATTGACAATCTGTTGTCAATAATCTGACGTAGTTACGGTTGGTAAAATGTTAGAAATTTGATTAATTATGAAAGTGAGCTAACGTTAGTTTAACACAAACCATGAACTGTACGCTACACTTGTTGTCATTGCCACCATGGAGGGCCCGCCTCTCAATTCATCTGATTGGATAACGGGGGAAAAACACAAATGATGTCAGGTGCTTTTTACGCTATGAGTTGACTTTTTCTTAACCCGAAGTGTTTAGGCCGATCCTGCAAAGCCGTGGGGCAGGTACAGTGGAAAATGCGAGGTACTAAGCAACGCAAAAGCAATGAGCAAAATGCTTCCCTCTCATTGAAAACCATTACAAAAAGCCGCCCCGGGCTGCTAAAACATGATCTGTGTGATCAGGACCTGAGGCTATTTTCTTTACTTGGTGCATGAGGTGCACATTAGCCTTTTCCTGTCCAGTCAGACTGATGTTGATCTTTAACCTCATTCTCAGACAATGAAGCATATTTCCAAAAATGTTAAACTGTTCCTTCAAACTAACTAAATTTATATAAACTCACTGAAGTCCCATATTTTTTCCTCTATTCCTGATAGATGCCTCAGAAAGTAACATGGCACATTCCTGAACACACTGACCAAAAAAGAAAAAGAAAAAAGGAAATCAAATCCTTTGTGTCTAACTCCCTTGCAGGATATATCTGCCCAACCCCCCCTCCCCTCAAATCTCCTCTCCTCCCAAGTCTTCTCCTCTGTAGCTGGTTCACTCTGTACCTGTTGAATAATTGATAGCTGTTTTGGTTTCCGATAAGGCGTTTGGGGTCCACAGCTCTCAGCAGTATGGGCTTGCTGCTTTCCTCACGGCAGATCACACGGCTCAGTCCATCCTTTTCACTCTTTTCCTCTTCTTCACTTTGCCTCGGTTCTGTTTTTATCTCGTTCTCCACATTATTCTGATATGCGCCACTCACATTCTCTGTAACATGTTTGCATGCATGTACTTTATTGTAGCAACAGCCCTTACTTTGGGTTTATTCTAGATAAGCTCTTGATATGCATCTTCTTTTTACAAACAACCCTGAAAATATAAATAAATAGTTTTTTTCCCTGGTTATTACCATGGAAACTGAACTTGTAGAGACAGAAAGTAAGTAAATAGGATAAGGTACCTAACATGCCTCCATAAGCCTGCTCGAACTGCAGCAGCCCTGATATCACATGCAGATTTTTGCATGGGATGTTTACAAGGTTGAGGCACAAGAACAGGAACACTCGATTTTGAAATTATTTCAACTTTGAAGTGGATGAGTCATCATTGCAAAGACTTTTTTTAATTGGCAAATCTGTGGCATGCCAATGAGCAGCATTTAAACTCCCTCCACACTGTCCATCATATGCCTGTTGGTTAGTTTTAACCTGAGACTGCCGTCCCTCTGAGATAAGGCGGTATCTTGAGACTGTCCTCAAGAGGAAAGCACTGCATGTTTGTTCAGATGCCCCAGGCTTTGCTTTGGCCTCTCTTAAGTCCCTCAAACTCATGGATCTGGTACTCCAATCGGCCTTCCTGGATCATATTTTCTTGTCTCACGTGTACTGAAACAATATGTCCCAACAACGCAGCCCCTTGGTTTTTCTTTAAGCAGGGCTGTTTTCAATCTGAACGCCTTCTTATGTAGCCTATATTAATGTTTACCTGACAAGAAACTCTAAGAATTTCACCTGTTGTGTATCAGCAGGAAAGGTGGAAGTAGCATGGCTTCGTTTTACAACGCAGTCTTACAGAAATACTTTAAATTGGCACGACTTCTTCACAATGCATTACATGTTTGAAGACACGAAACGTGTAAACATTACGACTGGCAACAATGCAAAGTGTATCATGATCACACACTGTTTTAAACATGTCAGTAATGATTGGTCAGAGTGAATCTGGGGGTGGCTTTTACTTTCACTTTCACTCGCAAACATGTCTACCAATTGTTACCGAAAACCCTGCATAGTGTACCTTTAACTATGATGGTGGCGGATGTTTGTAACAGTGATCTGCAACATTTGGAAAGCACCGATGATGATGTGTTTCTGTCAGGGGTGTCAGTGAGAAATCTCTAAAATGGTCCTTATGGAAGGCAATGCATTTGCCCTAATCTTGTTATTATTTCTGACTGTGTTCATTAATATATTCAATCATTTGGCAATGTTATTTTTGACCGACGAACTGACGGTTTGGACTGCAAATGATTTTGCCTCCACGGAGATCTGATTTTACATTTAAAATGCTTCTATCAGAATTCTGAACCCTAGACCTTTTTTATAGTTAACAAATTAATTCAACCTCATATGATCTGTTCACATTGAAGCAGTGTACTTTAGATACTTTATAGTTAAAAGTCATTTTCATTTATTATTTATGTTGTTTTGTCTACCCACGTTCAACAAATCGCAAATGGAGCACTTGAGTATTTGTGTTTTAATATGCATGTACAGAAACTGCCTCACAACCTTCCTTCTTTATTTGTTCCCTTGGCCTCTGAGGCTCTCTCTCTGCTGTCTCTTTCGCTCCCTTTCTGCTAACTCTGTGCAGTAAAGTGTTTAGAGCCCTGTACTGGCTGTTACTCAGCATGTGGGGAATTGACGGAGATGGGTTAAAGAGGGAGAAGAGTTCATCAAACCCAGGACAACAAGTCAATTCCTCCTGATTTACCACATCAATCCCCATCTGTCCCGCACTGTTCCTATAAGCTCACGCACAAAACATGTGTGTGTCTGCACATACATAATCATTCTAACAGACACACACACACACACACACACATATGCCGACTTACTCCCAAGCTCTCTTTAACGTTTTCTCCCTCTCTCTCTGTACTGCAGTATAGACAGACAGGAGAGGCAGCAGTAGCAGCTCTTACATAACTACATCACTGCATTAACGAGCCCATCTGCCTCTGACTGGTGCTTACACTTAGAGTTAGAGCTCTGTTGAAATGATACACACTTAATACAAGTGCACAAGGTGTAGGACCACCCGACCTTTCCCAACAAGCAGGCTGACCAGGAGAAAATAGACTTATACTTTCCAGCTCTTTATCTCTGCTGAGCACATTTTCATCATAGAAATGGGAGGTATATTCTTTTTATATGACCGTATGACCGTTTTACTGTATAAAAAATAGACACAGATATTGGTTTGTGGACTAGTGTTTTGAACCCTTGAGTTTTGTATTTTGCCATTGCAATTTTGAATTTTTGGAACCAGAAGTAACAGTATTTGGACGAAAGGGTGGTGATAAGCCTAATGCTAGCGGCTAGCTTGGAGCATTTACAGCAATGATAAACTGCGATAATACCAATGTTTGCCTGGGAAAAACAGGCTTAAAACCATTAAAACAAAATGTACTAAAATTTGTAAGGAAAAACTGAATATCCAGCTCCTCTGTAAAATTAAATGCTGCTGACCAAAACATTGCAATTAACTGTTATAAATTAAAAACACACTCCTATAGTGAGCTGCAGGGATCATGTGGGAGGCCCGCCCGTAATATTGCCATGGTTTCCTCATCAAAAAGGCACAGGGATGTTTTCCATTGGATTTTGAATTATTACAGAAAATGAGCTCTGGGGCAAACAAGCAAGATGATCTTCACAAACTGACTTTTTGAAGCATGAATATGATCGCTAGATGTAAAACAAATAATGTTAGGCTATGAACTAACTATACCACAGTGGCATCACTGCAACTTCACAACCACAACAAGTGTTAAACTGTATTTGGCTTCATGGCGTTCTATAGTCTCATTTAGCCAATTGTTAGCAACTGCCCTTCTTTAAGATACGTAAAAGCTTCAAAATTCTTCAGTGGGGCATTTACTGACATCATTTATGTTAAAAGTCTTTTAAGCTTGTGTTAACCCCTTATTTTGTCCTAACCAAAAACCCATTCAAAAAGCCTATTGACTTTCCTTTGAGGGAACCAGAAATGCTAAAATGCTCACAAAATTATGGGTTTTAGGACTCATTCCTGCAAAACTCTATACTCTGTGAATCTGGGGTTACATTATGGTTACCTAACCTAATCAGTGTTGTCGCAGTGGTAGCAACAGTCACACATGGCAGCCACGCCTGTAATTATGCATAACTTTAAGCTTTAATACATTTGAACAGGCGAGTCATAACAAAAAAAAGACGCTGAAAACATGTTTATTTCTGCTGTAAAGATGTGAATTTAACATGAGGGTCAATGGGAAACCACTCAGTTTTGGAGCCAGCCTCAAGGGGTCGTTATGATGAACTGCAGTTTTTGACACTTCCATCATTTTTTCAGCCCTGGAGGTTGCTGCTTGTATAAGACACATAAATGCAACTGAATTCGACTTTTCTTGCAGTCTAATACAACAGTCCTAAAATAAATCCTGTCTTAATGAAGTTAATAATGTTTACTGTTTTAGCAATGTTTGAATATGTAGTGTTCCTTCATTGTTATAGAAGTGGTGAACAAAATATTTAAAACATCTCAGTATAATCTAGTACAATTAAACTGCACCTCCAAAATAATTTCAACAGAAATAAACACTGTTGTGTTTAACTGTGTGTACCTAATAAACTGGTGACTGAGTGTAGATAACTGAGTTCCTCATTTTGTCTTCTTGTCTTTCCTTTGCAGTGCTTATTTTCTGCCCCTTTATTTAGTGCTAAAACACTGAATGGATTAACTGACTGACAGAAAATAAGTCAACACCAAGTTTGATAACTGAATAACTGCTAAAGTACATTTACTAAGAAAAAAGGAAAATATTTTCTGGTGCAGGTGTTTTTTTTACACAGTTTAAAGACATCACACTGGGCTCTGGGAACTGGCAGCACATATTTTTCACAGTTCTCTGATGTTTAATCAGCTAAATTATTAATCAATAATTAATTGACTGATTAATTTATACGAAAAAAAAAACATTACTAACTCTTTCCCTTGTGTACCATTCAGCTGTACTTTTTAGGAGATCTGGGTTGTTCAGCAGATGCCTTCACTTCCAACACACTCACACCAAAACACACACACACACACACACACAAACAGAAAAAAAAACAACATTTGCCAGGACCCACTAGTGGGTTTAATGATGCTCATCCTGTTCCATTTTTACTGATGCTAAATCCAAGTCCTGACTAAATTCCCAAATTAGCCCGAGAACAAATAGGGAAAAAGCCAAAAATGACTTCACATTGCAAAGCCCACGCAAAGGTGCACAGGCACACCACACAGAGACACTGACGCATGAAGATGCTTGAAATTACTGTAGAAGAAGCTTCTATTTTGCGGCAGTCCGTGTTTGATGCGTGCTTCAGAGTGACGACAGGAAGTAAAGATGGAGTGATGTGAGAGAACAGCAGATGAGGGACGTGTGAGAAAGTGTTGTTTGTCTGCTGCCACAGCTTGTTTGTGTCTTCAGTCTGAGTCTCATTATAACATGGAGGCACTTGTGTGTGCGTGTGAGCACGGTACGTGTTCACGTGTGTGTGTGCGTGTGTCACACTCGGCCTTACATAACAATATGATGCTCAGCTGGGGACACTATACAGATGAATCCCAGGACGCCCCTTTTATTGGATCTAATGTGGAGGTTTTCTGGAACACAGCTAAAAAAGTAATCAGAGAGGAACTTTTACAGAGCTGGAAAAATCATAAATGTTTACTCACTCTAATATTCCAGTATATCAGCATCATTATCATACATCGCTGCACAAACCCACAGCCATTTTTATGCCATTACATTTATATTTTAGGCACTGCTAATGCTCTTTCCCAGAATGAGTGAGTCAGAATACTTCAGATGGGCTTTTACATATTTTGATTTTAGCTTTTTCTTTTCTTGCCATGTTGAATTCGAGCCTGAAAAATGCTATTTTTGTAGCTGGATTGTAAATTAGAATAAATGAAGTACAGTATCCTGTTGATACATCGATTAAACAGGAGAAATATGATAGTTTAACATATCAGTGGGGTAAATTTAAAACACTAAACCAACATCGACACCATGTTCTGCAAATTAGAAATGATTTGTACATGATAGGCTCATGGTACTGTTTGAAATAATCCATAGCGAGTTTTCCTTTTATGTAGCCAGCTTTGATTTCATGTCCGCAATCACTCAGTGTGGCTGGGAATGAAACATCTCATTTATGGCATGTTAACAATTGTATAGTACCTTTGCCTTTGAATTATGGAGAGATTATTACAGGTTGATATCATAAGAATCGAGCCAAATGTTCACGCAGAGCTTCAGTATGTGCTGAGAGAGGCAACATTAAATATAGTGAGCTTTAAATAAAACTGTCAAGATGGTATAGGCATTGTTGATAGAGCTGCTTTATGAGGGTGCTGCTGTCCCATGTAAGTGTAAGTGGTTTAAGGGAGACATGTCCCTGCAGCGTCTGTGTCGGGAGGTGCCAGCACAGTTAATGGTGAGGGTGAGGGTGTGCTAGAAGATGATTACTACAACGCCAAACAATGCGCGGTGGCTCACAGTTGGAGTCGGAAGCAGACAGGGTGAAGACATCCACATTGCACCCTCTGAACTCCCTCTCTCCCTTTCACCAATACTGCATTAATCTTCTTAAGCTGTCAGCATGACCTAAAACTGATGATGCGCAAGTGCGTAGAGAAGAGAGGGGGGAAAAACTCCCACCAAGCAGACAACAGCTTGTGACTAATAGTGAGTTTAGCGCAGCTCACCAAGCTCATAACTGAGTTGTTGCACCATCACCTTGGCACGATTCAATTACCGCTTTGAGAAAGGTGCTTACCTCAGATGTTTCTGCTCACTCACAAGTCAGTCCGACACTCTGCCTGATGTGTGTGTGACCTCCCTGTGAACCAGGGCAGGCCAAAGACTTTTGAGACCCCCTCCACGTGTGCAATTTAACAGATGGCACCGCTGGCTCACAAGTTAGCTCATCCACATGACATGAGACATCCGCATGGTTATGCAGGTGCGAGTTAATGAAAGGTGTGCATGCAGAAGCAGTGTGAAGCAAAAGCTGTAACACTGCATGGATGTGTGAAAAAGAGAGGAAAGGAAAATGTAATATTGGATGGGATACCGGTAGGAAGGGATGACAATATTCATGAGCTTCACAGGACTGATTTTTTTTACCCCTTTGCTTGCACCTGTTATTTAGTGATATAATGACCTGAGAGATAATCACAACGCAACAGATGCCTACCTAATAATACAATCAATCCCAAAAAGCCTGTATGACCTGTGTTGTTGTTATGATTACTACCGTGCTACTGCCCCAATAAGGATCTGGCTACACTGCAGCACAGCTGTCATGAAGATGGGCCGCCTGCCCAACTACACCAGCTGTGCCAGCCCGACCATCACTTAATCACCCTGGGAGGGAAGGAGGGAGGGAGGGGGAGGGAGGATGAGTTGCCGGGTTAAAAAAAGAAAGAGCAAGTGGCGAGGGTGAAGAAAGTTCAAAAGAAGAGAGTTAAAGGAAAACTGGAGAAACGAACAATGGAGGATGTTTGAGGGGGAGTAAGTGAGGAAGTGGTGGTGGTGGGGGGGGGATGCAGATGCTTAAGCAGGAAGGAAAAGCTGATGGATTTGAGAAGCAAAGGATGTACGAGGGGAAAACACAGACGTATAAGAAGCAAGAAAAAGTGGAGCAAGGAGGGAACTGAAAAAATATAGACAGATGAGGGCGGGGTTGAAGGTGAGTGTTGAGAAAAGAGTGATGGCCGCGAGAGTGACAACATGAGGAGATGAAAAGGCGAGATTCGTAAAATCTGACAAGTTGATTTAACTTAGAAAAATCTGGGAAACCAAAAATGACAAAATTGTAAAATGTAAGTAAATATATCTATTAGTCATGATTTATGTTTACTTTAGACCTAATTGTTAAGTTTATGTAACATTGAGTTATATTTGCTTGATTTTGTGAAGTTGTTGCAACTTAAAATGACAAGTTTTGGCAACTTTGGTAAACCATATTTAAGGTTCGATATATCTGTACTCTGCTGGTTGCAAACTAGTCAATCATATTTGTATTTTCTTAAACATGTAAAACAAAACAGAGCTAGCAGATCTCCTAACTTTATCATTAGCAAAATCCTCTTTGTCATGATTAAATTGAGTCAGAATAACATGTTTTACTTAAGTTGCTAACACTTAGAAAGAACAAAGTAATTTCAATTTTCATTTTTAAGTTGCAACAACTTCATGAAATTAAGTAAATACAGCTAACTTTTGATTAAATTAAAAATGAGATATAAAGTAAACATAAACTAAGATTAATAGTTATAATAACTATTAGTTATTAATAGTGTTATTTATATTATTTTAAGTAGGATCAATTTGTCAGATTTTCCAGTGAAGGAGGAGCTGGGGTGAGGGAAAATGGCCTGTCGAATGTTGAAAAGGACGGATGTGTGAAAGAGTTGGAGCGGGATGGAGGAGACGATGATGTCAAACATGTTTTAGGCTGATTTCTCAGCCAGGCAGATCAATACCTCAACAATCAGTCTTGTAATAGCAAGAGCGATATGCAACCGCACAAAATGCAGTACACTATATTTAGCTGAGGGAAACTTCTCACAGACTTTCAGCACTTGATACAAACACAAGGCCTTGGGATCTGACTGCAGTTAACATCTCTTAATGAACTAGACCAAATGCCGCAGTAAACATTAAACTGAGGTTGACATTTTTAACAAAACAATTTGTCTTTCGCTCTCTCTCCAATGCCGAACCTACCCAGCTATCTATCCTATTCCTCTAATGCCTTTTCTATCTCTCTCCTCTCTCTGAATATGTGTGACTAACATCATGTCAGGCGACGACTCTCAGAGCAAATCATCTGTCCCGGGGGCAGATTTGTGCTGCACCGCTCAAGATTTAGGGCAGCCGAGATGACTACATTTGTCTATATTGTAAAGACAGGTTATGCTTTATCTTCACACTGACTGACGGTGAGTCGACGCTAAAGGGAGGATCACTGACACGTAGATATTAAACATGGCTATTAACATAAACATATTTTTACTGCCGAGATAAATACGTCTCGTGAGTTAAAGTGAGTCTTTTTCCCTAACCTGATCAGTCAGCGGCCATCGATCTGAGCACATGCGATCTTGGAAAGCTGCAGGTTTGTATTGAACAGATGCAGCTACGCTCGCATTTATCGACTCAGAACTTGGAAAAACTAATTGATATGGACAACTCCCAGGAACTGCTGTAGCGCAGCAAAGGTTTAATGTATTTACATGGAAAGTTACCTGGGGCCATGGGGGCTCCAAGAAAAAAATATTGATTTCTGTGGCTAATAACAAAAAAAACCCTAGTTTTTGTGTATAAGAAAAGAAGACTAATTTGTTTTTATTGTGGAAAAAAAGCTTTTTAATGCAAAGAGCAAAACAATGAACAAAGAAACGAAATATGAAAAATGTAATCAAATAGAATAATAGATTTTTCTATGCTAAAAAAAAAATAAATAAAAAATTAACCTTTATAAATATGACACTAACACAGAGTGCCAGGGTTTCCGCCCAGCTCTCAGGATGTGTTCTGGTCTGCATTTCCCTCTGCACTGCTCCTACCTGCCCCGTCTCTTCCCATCCGTCTCCCCTGCTAGTCTCGGGGACCTTACACGCTCCGCTCAGCAACAGATCAAGACAAGCTACATCTTCCCCAAATGTCATTTCACAAGCATTTCCCCAGATGCGTCCATGGAAGAGGTTTTTCATGTAGTCACATGTGCATGCGGGTTATGTAGGAGTTGAGTCCACTTCTAAACACGCAACATTTTTTGTCTGGATCAACTGGTGTAATAACCAGTTATGTCTCGTGCGTGTGTGCTAAATAGATTACACGTTTCCACGGTGAGAGAAGTAGGATGTGGGGTACATAAAGTTGTTAAAGAGATAGCCCCTTCCCAGTTCAGAGAAGCAGGCTGGAGTCAGACACAGAAGCAATGTACTTCTGTGGATGGGGGTCAGTAACAAAACATATTTTAGCCACCTAAAAAAAGTCCCACCCAAAAACATCAATATCAGTTTAAGTAGGGCTGCCCCCTGAAAGTCAGAGATTTGAATCATCAGTCGAAGACCACTCAATCGACTGAGCAGCTGTTGTTTTTTCTCCTTCTATGTATTTATTTTTGCTAGTTAGTGTGCTGTGCAGTGTACTTCTGGGGACGTTTTGGTCCCCAGACTTTGCTGTGGAGTTAGTGCTCTCAACTGTTATGCTACCCTTTGGTCCCGGCTGCAGCAGCACAGAGGAGGAAGAGACTCTGCACTGTAAGGCTCTGTGAAAACAATGTCTTCTCTCTTCTGCTTCTGCTTAGAAGTGGCGAATTTACATCTCACAGCAACTTAATATGACAGTCACCAGTCGGCCATTGGAAATTGCCTGTCTGTTGTTAGTGCTGTTGGATTGTTTACCACATTACATGGGTGCCACTGTCACACTGAACATCCTGCTGAGCCCCGTTCAAACTTCAAAACTTTACTTGGAAAAAAACCCAGAACTGTCGAATATTAGTATTAAACGTCCCAATCTGCTTGACTGACATATTCTGAGTTGGGTGCAGCCCTATGTTGAAGTGTATATTATGTTGAGTTTTTTTCACTACTTTACCTTATAGTCAGACAGCTTGTTTCGCAAGAGAAGATACGTACGTCTTCAGTTCCTCATGTATTCTCTTGTTAAGGCCCCCAGACACCACTGACAAAAGCAGTACTTTTAGCTCACTGAACATGGGAGCTGCTGGTCTGTGGTGCCTCAGTCAGTTTGCTTTATTGTGTTATTGTGTGACTTTGGTGAATCCGAACTAACCCTTTTTGGACGCCAAAGTCACACAATAACACAAACAAACAACTGTTTGAGGCAGCAGTAGATCAGCAGCGCCTTTGTTCAGTGATGTTGAATAATGGTTTTCTCAGTAAAGTCAGGCTTTAAAGACAAGTTTCATTTTCTTGTTCAAATTACTGTCTGACATTAAGGTAAAGCAATGAAAATATCCTAAATATAGCATACACTTAAACTGATGTTGATTTATTTTTAAGGTGGAACTTTTTTGTGGGGTGCCTATAATATGTTTTTTGGCCCCTCCACAGTAGTACATTGCTTAGCTACCATGCCAGACTTCATTCTGCTGTTGTAAGTAACATACCATCCATGAATAAGCATTTCAACCCCACTTCAAAAAATCAGAACTATTCCTTTAAAATGGTAGCGTCATAGCTGGAAAGACTTAATTCCTCCTTCTGAGATGCCAGAAAAGACGGTAATATCATGTAATCCACTTCTTCAATCCTATTTCTGCCAGGTGTTTGGACGCTAGTTCAGCGTTTTAATAATGACAAGGATGCTTCAGTACAGGTAGATGCGTTGAATTAAATGTGTAGAACAGATATCTAGCAAATACTGCACAGACCAACTCTTTGGCATTATTTTTTTACTCCTTGTTTACACCCCCACCACATCCACTACATCCCAGTTTTCCCATCATACCACAATCCCCCTGTGTTAACCCCTGAGCCCCCTGTGGTTCAGAGGTGACTGAGCACAGGCTTACCTTAAAGAGTTAGCATCCTAATACCTTCTGGAATAGGAATCAGTCAGCCAGGCCAGAACAGAGTTAAGCCCTCGCTCTACTCACATCAAAGGGGACGGGCCATCCACAACCATCTCCCTGAAAGAGAGAGAGGATGGAGGGGGAGACAGAGAGGAGGGGGGCTGTCATATATTCCCTTTATCACTGGGAATTTTATGGTTCAGACCTGTGATTCTGAGAGGAGTTTTATGGGCTGACCAAAGATTGGCAGCTTCAATTCAAAAGTAGAGCTGTCTCATCACTTCCCAAGGAGTGTGTGTGTGTAAAGTATGTGTGTGAGGGGTTGTGTTTGTGAGTTTTGGCCCATTTGTGCCAACCTTACCTTTCTAGACTTTAAAGGCATATTTTATCATCCTGACAGCTTATTGTTTATCAATCCCGCTTTGTGCAAGCTGATTCATGCACTGCCGCTGCCTTCCACTCAGACCTGCATTTTTAATTGAATGCTTCTCGAAGAGGGCAGGAAAAAAATCAATTAATCAATTCATTTTGGGGGACAGAGTTGTGTTGCAGGTTGTTTCTCTTTTCTTGGATATCAGTTGTGTCATTTTAACGCCAGCGTCCTTGGAAAACATATCAGCACGACAACTACTTTTAGATGCACTTGTGATGTTTTATGGATGGATTATCAGATTATCAGATCATTTGCGTACTCAGGAGGTTGTTTTTATAGCCTGACAGAGATGTTATCACAAAATGACGTGGGCGCCGTTACGTGTCATACAGAAATGGCAGAGTAAACGCTCCAGTTATGTTGCATTAGTGAAACATGTTCCCCAGAGATTATTCATATTTTTTTTAATTATGAGATGGTCTCACTACACAATAAGCCTCTTATCTGACTGTGAACATCAGTTTATTTCCAAATGAGCCACTGATATCCAAAACACAAGCATGTGTGGGCACACACGTGTGTGGCCAGCACACATACACCAAACATTAAAACCACTGACAGGTAAAGTGAATTACGTAGATCATTTCGTTACAATGCAATGTTCTGTGGATAAACCTTTGGTCCTGACATTCGGGTGGACGCTACTTGACGTGCACCACCCACCCAAAAATCATTGCAGACTAAGTACAACCCCCTAATGGCAACAGCACTCCCTGATGGCAGTAGCCCCCACAGCAGGACAATACGCCATGTAACACCGTAAAAACTGCTCAGGAATGGTCCGAGGAACGTGACAATGAGCTCAAGGCATCGACCTGGCCTCCAAATTCCCCAGATCTCAATCCGATCGAGCATTTGTTAGCTCACAGGTCCATGCTTTAACAGGTCAGAACCAAATCCAATCCAAGGAGGCCCCCCATGGATTGGACTTGACTCTGGGGTTTGGCATGCCCCATAGATGCTCTATCAGCCTCGGTCTAAAAGTTTGCTGCCCCTCACACCTCTGCAGCAACAACTCTTCTGAACTAATCCATCAGTTTAATCTCATTTGCTCTGATCAGTCTGAGCATAAAATGACCTACTGATAAATTCTCCACCCTGTAACTAAACTGCTGCTGAGGGGGAAAAAAACCTCATGGAGAGTTCTGCCTGTGTTGCATTAATGGACCTGCAAAAACCTCAGACTTCAGAGAGGGGACACAAAATTGCACAAAGAGACATACATACGCACAAAGTTCTCTGCTATGTGTAATGTGGATTTTAATGTCATAAACATTTCATTCAACAGTAGCTGGGACTGGTAACGTCTTATTGATACAATCGTGTTGCAGAGAAGACATATTGCTTGAGTTTAGTTTAGTGTGAACAGCCTGCTGGTAATAGCATGCTTAATCATTAATTTAGTGGGCAGTATGCAGTACATACTGATAGAGTATTTAGTATGCAGTGGGTTATGCAATTTTGAACACAGCCCAAGATATTTTGGGGCTGTAATGTATTTTTTTTGCAGGGGTGGGGGCATGACACAGATTGCAATTATTATGTTAACATACCAACAAATGGTCCTTTCTGAGCATGCTAGTTGTTTACAGCCAGTACAAACATTCACACAGACTACTGTCAATGAGACAAAGAGATGAGCTCCTTGTCCAGTACTTTGACACATACTCACATACACACGCAGTGACTGTAATCGTGACCACAGTGTACGTCCGTGCCTTACCACATCAGCTTTCATAAATCATGACTCAGTGGCATGTGTTTGAATATTCCTCCCCGTAATAAGATTAACACAGGCATTGACAATGCATATTGCATCACCAATAACAACAGCTTTCGCAGACAAATGACCTTTCATAGATTAAGTATTGTGACATTGCAGTATTTCCAAAAAGTTTCAACTACCAGAAAGTTTAATTAAATGAAGTTTAAGTCAACGAACAAGAGCTTCCTATTACAGCTGCCATATTGACCAACATTCAATTATCATACAGAGCAAAACGTGGGTTGTAGAAGAGGCAACGATGCAAATGCCTCCATTAATAGAAGCATCAACAGACTGTGCTGTAACATAATACAGCTTGCAGTGCTAAGTGGATACTGGACACTAGCCCACAAGGCCGGGACTAAAAAAGTAACACTGCAAGCTATAGAATAGTAACCCTTCACTAAGAGGATAGCAGGTAATGTACTTTAACGGGGCTGCAATTAACAATTCTGTTCATTGTGGATTATTCTGCTGATTATTTCTTCAGTTAGAGTCTAAGGTGACATCAGTCCAAAATCCAGACATGCAATTTTTAGTGTTATAACACAGACAAAACCTGAATTTCTTCCACTGTTTTCCACATAATTAGATCAGAAAACTTTAGTGAAATAGTTACTGACTTTCTGACAAACCATCACCATCAATGAATGGATGAATCGACCAATCGGTTCAGCTCTATAGTTGATTCATAACTTCCACCACCAATGATTATTTTATTTCATTTTATTTTATGTCAGTGTTCTGACCTTCTCCTTGTACTAGTGATGTAATAATTACATTACCCAGAGTGACTGACAGTAGGTACAAATGGACAATTAGTTTAAAAACCTACATGCTGGCAATATTTCAACAATTAAAATATGTAAAAGGGTGAACACTGCAATGTTTTAATTCATGTTTTATTTAAATCACATGGAAAGTTAGTGTGCTCTTGCATATAGATTATAGATTATGACGAATTTTAGCAAGAGTAAGTGAAATGGGAAGTCATTTTATCGCTGGGGAGGAGAAATAAACAGTTCAAACTGGGTTCAAGTAGTTAAAGGTCACATACCATTGTTCCACGACAGGAGTTTTGGATGACCCAGATGTGCTTATTACAGTAAACACATTGAAATAGTTTCACCTTCGGTTTCTTGTACAGCTGGTGATGCATAATTGAAGTCTGCTGTAGTGCTAATTGCTAAGTACTCAGTGTAAGAGCGTCATCATACTAAATATTAAATGTATTGAAGTATTTTCAGGAAAGAGCAGGTCACTGTGCTGCTTTTATTATAGTACAGGCTGAACCCAAAAAAGTACTTTATTTTTAGTCTTTCAAATTCCACTGCTAACCTTCAGTCTCAGTCTGCCTCTCTCTCTCTCTCACACACACACACACACATTAAAACACACAAAAAACGACATAGCATTGACCATATTGAATAAAGTTCATTCTACTGTCTATGTTCATTGATTGTGTCACCATGGTATCCGGGATAAATGGATCAATTCTCCTTCATCTACAAGGAAGCTAGAGAGACACTAAGCTTGTCTACGAAGCAGCATTATGCATTATGGACAGACCAATTAAGAAAAGCAGACAGCACTCCGGATGGAGATGAGACACTGAGGCAAAAATACTGAAATATGGGGAGACGACTACAGAGAGAGACTGTGCATAAAGTCAGATTGATGGTGTTGAACAAAGGAGAGATGGAAAAAGAATAATCTGAATGGATGAAAAAGAAAGAGACTCATCAAGCCAACAGAAAGAGATCGATGCAAATGAACAACGTTAAAGTCGAGAGTGTATTGGAGCAGAAAGTGGGTTTTCGCAGTGATATAAGCTCTGTCCAACAACTATCACTCATCCAGTAGGAAGAAGGACGGTACAGCAGAGTAGATGCCGCTGTTTTAGAATATATAAGCACAGCTGTCGCCTAAAGCTAAAGCAGAACGATTACAGCTCAACTCCGTAACATCTGCTGCTCCCGAGCCGCGGAGAGCAGACTGCTGGAAAATACTGTAGGGAGTAGAATTAAAGACAGGGGTTGGCGAGGGCAGGGGTCCTTTACGCCACGTCACGGTGTCCATCCTATCTGTGTCACCTCCTCTTGTGATCTCGGCTGCTGTCCCACTTTCCAGAGGTGGAAACGAAGGGAGCAAGAGACGGGGAGGGTGAGGATGAAATGTGTAAAACATTGACAGATGGAGGAGATTTTTGCACCAAAGCCACAAGGGCCCGCAACGCCACCCTGAGAACTGGTCGTGTGTGAGCATGCATGCATGTCTTGTGTGTGAAAACAGAGGTTTGGCCTCATTAGGAGCTTGTTTGGGTAGGACAGGGAAACGCTACCGTGAGAAGGAGGATCAAGAGGGAGTAAAGAGGAAGCTTGAAGTACAGCGGGGATTGAAGTCAGATTGAAGGCTAGTCTCTGCAAAGACTGCGAGAGAAGGACATCAAAGAAATGCAAGAAATACAATGTTAATGGGCTCACTCTTATGTGCAGGGCCGTTCATGTAGCCTTGGCTGAACAAAACCTTTTAAGTAAGTTTAAAAGCAATACGGATACAGGGGAAATTATTTCATGTATTAATCATGGTTATGTTTCCCTAAATTAATATATTTTTAGGACAATAATAACAGTTATTAAATATTATGGCAATTTTGAATGCGAACATTAAAATAATGAGGCCTCAAGTTTACAAAAAAGTCATTACACTCCAGGATACAAACGTGTTGCAATGAGCAAGATCCTAAAGATCTGGAGTGTTTTCACTAAATTGTTTTTACTCAGAGTGGTGCTTGAGGAGAGGCCAAGTGGTCATTAAAATCTAAAATGGTTTATCCCCATGATACTAACTGCAACTGTCCATGTAATCAACCAATCAGAAGAGATTTCTTTAGTGCCATGTTGATATTTTGGCCTGACTATGGCACTAGAGAAAAGGGATGGGATCATAATCACACCCCTGGATTTTAGCAGTCGCAGCAGAGGCGCAATGAGGCCGCCAGAACTGCTCCCGGCTACTTGAGACAGTACTCCCGACAGTGTATTTCAGAAAGGTCCCAGAAGCGCCTCTCCTCTCTGCTCAGTTAAAAATTACGTATCTAGTCTATTTTTGAAGAAGCTGAGACGTAGTTGTCGGAAGCAAATCGAGCAGAGCAGGAATTTATCAAAAATAAATAAAAAACACCCTGTAACTTTAACATAGCCACAAATCTTAGATCCATGTCGCTCAAGCCATTTGAATATAAAGGACAGTATACCCAATTTCTCCTTGATAACCTCTCCATCTATCTAGTAGTACAACCATCTCATCAACCAACACACCACTGCACATATCTTACTAAGCTGAATGCGGTAGAAGCTCAAATAAAGGAAAAATGACCAAATCAGAAAAATCTCAGTCTACAACATTGGGCAGGCAAACATTCTGCTTTTGAAATGCTTCAAGTGTGGTATGATGTATGACGCAAGTTGAAACAAAGCCAGACCACAATGAAACCCAGGCCTCAGAATTTATCCTCTGGGGATCATGAATGAACTCAGCCCATGTCATGTAACCCTGGATGTTTGGTTTTGAAATCTTGTGTACCTAGTTGACAATATGACCTGAAGGTGCCACGAGGGGAAAGTAAAAAAACACCTGTTGCCTGGGTACTGTGCAAATCAACGTACCATTTAACAGAATTAAGTTTCGACATGTTAAGATTTGACAATATGATCTGAGCGTAGCACTAGATAGGAGCTTGTGAGTAATTCAGAATGGCGAGACTCCCCCCTTTAAGTTGCATCAGCAATAGTAAAATTCAAGGTGTCTTTCCACTAGTTTTGATATTCCTTTCATACACACAGTTAACATCAGGATTGATCTGGGAACCATGAATAACAGCAACAAATTTGATTCAAGTAAAAAAATAAATAAAAAAAGAAGAAAGAGTCATTTTTTAGATACCTAGTCAGGCTTGTCATTGGGTCTCCACATTCAGTATTTTTAAGTCTTTTGCCCACATTAAGTTTGATGTAAATATTACCAGTAGTTATGAAAACGTGGTGTTTTGGAGCAGCATTTGATTGACAGATGATCTGACTGACTGACACCTCCATCCTTTGGCAAAGAAATGAAAATAACAGACAAGTGCTTGTGATTCATCATAGTATGAGTCAAAGTCTAACTCACCAGGGATTTTGTGGAACTTTTGCTTTTACTGCTTGAAAGTAAATTAGATACAAAATAAAACAAAAACATGTAATGTGAGTTCCATTCGTGCCAAGTGTTGTTTACAATGTAAGCTAACAGATAAAATATGCTGTTAGGTTGTTGTTTTGTGACATTCACACCTACTAACACGCACATACATCCAGCATGCACCAGGCAGAAGAAAAATACACACTGAATAGGATGTAACTCAACTCTGATGTGGTTTGCTATTTATACCATAAGATTAAGCAAATTTGTGTAAAAGCATTTAAAAAGGACTCATTTTTGCAATCTAAAAAGGTTTGATGAATATTGCATTTAGTGTGGTCATCACTGCCATTCTATTCATACTCAAAATACAGTTATATAAATATAAAATACTGTATGCAATGTCTTTGCCATATCTTTGTGAACACCATAATACAAAATTGTGCACATTATACTTGTACTATGAGTTCAGTAAGATCAAATTCAAGACTAGTAATCTTTGTCACAGAGGCTAAGTAGACGGCGAATTAAAAACCACAGCGACATAAGAGAGATGGGAGGAATTTGGAGCAGAATTGATGAGGTGTAAAAAGAAAATGGGGCTGCGGTGGCTTTGATGTTTTCACACAGCATCCCTGACAGCCGTGCTGCAATGGGACTAAGAATTTTTTTCCCATTATTTCAGCCATGGATGTGGAGGGTCTACCTAGTTAACATAGAGGAAAACAGAAAATATGCATGTAAAAGCAAGCGGGGCTCAATGTAGAGTCTAGAGGTTTCTATTGACAGAATGTGATCGAGTCTGAGCAGCTGCAGAGGCGACTCACACACACTGTATTCCATCTGCGTCGTCAAATCCAAAGATTTCTCAGAGTAGTGTAGTACTCTTAGTAATATTTGTTTACCTCATTCTAAAAGGGAGTTGGTTTCCTAAATATAAAGAAGCTCAGCAACAGTATTTCTTTCCCTGGTGGATTTTATTTTGTTAATTATTTGCTTTTCCTCATCACAGTAACCCTGCGGTCTTCCTTTTCAAAGTGTCACACATGCTCTTAAACACACATAATCTCTCACAAACAACTCAAATACACACATAGATAAGCATGTGTTACAGAGAAGTCACACACACCAAGTCAAACAAACCATTTCTTTGTCCACACACAGACACACACAGACCTATGGAGGTCAAAGAGGACATGCAGCTGATTACCGAGAGGAGGTTTCGTAACAGTGTCCAGTGCCAGAGTATAAAGAATTAGACGCAGTCTGTGAAATACGGACCAAGGAGCCAGATAAACAGGAAAAAGAATCCCCTTGCTTCTTTTTGCGTGTAGAAAAAAGATATTTTGATACCTGCAATGTTATGTATGAGGGTCAAAGGTTGGAACTGCATATTGTCCAAGGACCCAGACACACCAAAACTACATTAAAGAGACAGTGGCGACAAAGGTCGATAGTTGCATCGCCTCACATCACCTCCCGTTGCCTCAAATCATATCATGTTGCCTGTCTCCCTGTCAAAAAGTTGCACTTGAACATCAGGCAAAGACTACAGCCAAGGCCCAACAAGCATGTACATCCTGCACATGCTTGAGAGGAAATAACTCTCTTTAGCAGCAGGTGGTGGAAGTCTCTTTTCCTCACTCAAAAAGGGATACTGAAAGACCGACAGGAAGGATTACGGACATTACTTAGCCAGATAGCACATTAACAACACGACCTGATGTTGAAAGAACAAATGTTATTTAACGTAAGCTAGCGAACAATAACACATACAATTATGAACCATTTTTGTTAAAGAGCTCAATGGCTAAAAAGAAACCCTGCTATAACAAGTTTATTTTGATCTTATGCCCCATTGAAGTTGTTTATTTGCTTTCTACTTTGGTTTCTCTTCTCATACACTGAGCTGAACTGCCAATCACAGTGATTTCTCTCACTGATGACTCCGACGGGTCCGACGCCGATTCAACAGGTTGAGTTGGCCCAAAATTAGCTGACAAGGGTCAACTAGTGCCAATAGTGCAGGACACATTGCAAAAACATCACTGACGGCTCAACACTGAATTAGGTTTGTAGAAATGCACGATGGCAATGTTTGAAATTAATCAGCACGACTGCTTTGTTCAGTTAAATTTAAAATAGTTTTTTGGTCACTCAATTCAAGACAGTTTCAACAATATTGGACTGCCCACTAGTAGTGCAATAGAGCAATGTTTTTATGAGTGGTTGTCCATTTTGTGTGCCATGTAACACACAGGTGACAGGATGCACAGTCCTGCTAATAGTTCAGCATCAGGAACCACGTAACCTCTTCAAACAGATAACTGCAAATATGCAGAATCCAAAGGCAATAGGACAAGATTAGGGGTGTGTTCAGGAAGAGTCACTCCAAGTGCTAAAGCGCATTCTAGTACAAACTGGATTGTTCATAAATTTGAAGCGCTGTTGTAATGCACCGTTCGGAGCAGCAGAGTGTAGTCTGAGAAAGATGGACCAGCGCCGAGCAGACTGAATGTGTGATGAACTTTAGAGTTTTTTAATTCATGTATAAGTAGAATGCTCTATTTCTTTAAAATTACATTGCTTTCATTTTAGTGTAGAGCATCAGATTGGATTTTCAAGGAAAGGATCTGGTTTCCATTTGTAGTTCACCCTTGAGGCTTATTGGCGCCAATAGCCGATGGGTTACGACACTGGGAACCATGGCAATTTGCCGCCAAAGGCAGGCAAGAAGAAGACTGCTAGGTTTCAACATTTCCCCCCCAAAAAAGTAAAATGTTTTGAGAAAGAAATGCATTCAGCATGTTTACTGGCACTCAAGTATAAACACAGTGAGTTTAGTGAGTACACTGTGTGTATTACTATGAGAGAGCGTGTTTTCTTTTACACAGATGTTTAACTCGGCTCAGCTTTAAGCAGCTGGCTGAATTCTCCTTACGTAACTCTGTGTCATATTTCATATTCCTGTATTTTACCCCCTCCGCCTAACATGGGAGGCTTCTTAGATATGAGGCAAAGAAATGTGTAAGATGTGACAGACATGTTGAGCGGAAAAAAAAGAAGGACAGGGAGAAAGAGGGTGAAAGAAGCAGGAGCAGACATGGGAAGTGGGCTGAAGTGACTAAATGAAACAGCATTTACAGAAACTTTTCATAGTTTGCCATTACTTTCTGAGATGCCAAATTTAGAGATTTTGCCACTCGAAGGGAAGCATTTGAAAACCGTTTCAGCATACTTTTCCGTGACTGACTGCTAACCTGATTTGACCTGACGGTTTAAACCCCACACATCTGGCGAGGTTAAACCGAATGCTAATATTTACACGCAAAAGTGATTTGTGCCAGGTCTTTAGGCGTTTTAAGTGAAAAAAAAGTTGTCTACGTGACCTGACGTCATGCCTGTAATCCTATAAAGACACTAGCAGGAAGAGGCGTAACATTCAAACCCTCAGCGAATATTGTTCAGCTGTCATATTCATCAGAGTCTGATCCCATTTGCGGGGATCAACGCCCCAGGAACATAATCTCACAATAATCTCTCTGTTTATAAACACAAGTGTCCCAGTGTTTGAATCAAATGTATTTTGTGAAACATAACAGAATGGACCCAAATTTTATTTCACGTTAGCGTCATCGTCCGAATCAAAAACAGCACTTTTTCAATACAGTAATATTGGCTATTTAATGCCTTTGTGAGAGATGCTGTCTCCATCGCCTGGAGGTTCACATTAAATCGTTTTCCCCATATGCCTCAGACAACTGCCAAAACACACACACACACACACACACACACACACCACACAACCACACACACACAGGCGCGCACACAAGCTCTTTCTCTTCAGTTGTGTCCCAGATGAAAAGGTGCCAATTATTACAGCAGTTTTACAGGAGATTTCATTGCTATCTCTGTATGCAAATTTCAAACTTGTTTGAAATAAACGCCTTCCCATCAAAAAATAATTTGCTTTTTACCTCTCTCTATTTCTGTCACATACGTGCACCCGCGCCACAATCTGACACACTCGAGCATGGCGACACGTCAACACTGACAAACTATGAGAGGTAGCAGCAATAGAAATCTGTCCAAACTGGAAGTGATAAGACAGCTGCGGCAGCACATCACAGCGCCGCGGCACCATCACTTGTAAGTAGCCTGCAGAGACTCGAGGAAGTGGGCGAATTCTGCGCAGACATAGAATATGCATGTACACAGGTGTGTTGAGGAGGCAAATATTCATTGATTAAAATGTATTACAGTAGGCTGAGAAGGTCTGCAGCAACACAGCCCTTTTTGAGGTGGAAAACGAAGCAATTAGAAAGAGAGTTGACAGCATGCAGTCAGGTACAATCAAATTTCGTGTCAGATTTCAATATTATTACAGTGTTTTCCACACTGAGAATCTACACTGAATGTACAAAACATCAGGAACACTCCCTGATTTCTAGCTGCAGTCACATTTTAATTATCATAAGCTTTTTACTCATCAGTTTCTGTTTATTTGCCTTCTTGCATGTTCTGTTTAACTTTGTGATTGATATTTAATAAGGGAACTCTATAACAGATAATGGCTTTTGCCTGGATTCACTTCATCAGTGTACTTGATGGAAACAACCACCATCCCTAATGTGTTGCACATCCAGTGCACAGAGCTCCATTCCCACTGTGACTTGAGAAATATACCAGGATCCCGTCAGCTGTGGCAGCTCTGTCCATTTTGTACATCACCGAATCACACTCTAGAAATCCTCTCCATTACCGCTGACAAATGTTAAGTCATGTCGAGATTTCCCCCACACCAAAACAGACACAGTTCTTGCAGCCAAACGCTTTTCTCCGTCATCTTCTGCACCCCTGTCAGTTTTCACCTCTGTGACAAACCTCTCCTGTTCTAAAATCTGTGAGATCTCAGCCACTGACCACGCCAGACTGGTTGCAGTGGACGTGAGAGGATGTCCAATTCAGTCGTGACCTCAACCGCCTGAGTCGTAGCACTTCTTTCCAGCACTGCTCTGAAGAAACTGCAGAGGAAATTGCGAGAAATTGCAAATTCAGCCTTGATGTGACCGGCCAAGTCCCTCCATCCCAAACTTTTGCTGTCACGCATAGCCTCAAGCAATTTGCAACTTAAGTAAACACAGACTCATTTCCAAAAGCTGTTGAACATGTTGTTCCATCACAGCTTTGAACTTACCTTGACTGCAGCTAAAACACACTTTGATAATACAGATTTTGCTAATCCACTTTGAGAGTTAAACATAGCACACAATCTGATCTCATTTAGTTACTAAAAAAAGCTTTCAGTTTAACATGCTCACTGATGTTTGAAGTCACAGGAGCAATAAGAATCCACGTATCATTCTTTACTTAATTAAGCAGGAAATTCAAAATCGCAAGCAATTCCTAATTTTGGTATTCATTTATGAAGCCAACTCAAAAAAGTGATAAATTTTATGCTCAAGTCAAAAATAGCACATTAAAAAAAATGAGCAATGGACCTACTTTGATTTGATAATTAATGTTCTAATTTGTGTGATCAGGAAGTTACTGACTTCTTTTTGCGCTGCACTTGATAAACACCTGGGCACTAAAAAAATTTTCCAAACATTGTAGTTTGGTCAACACTTCCTCATTGATACCTGACAGAATAGGTTGATTTCCACTGACTTCACAGTCAAAGTTTTAAACACGTCCTTAACATAACTCTAAAATTTCATGGTTAGATTAAGGAAACAAAACTAGGTGGTGAATGTATCATATGACACATGCATCACATTACATACATTACTAGTGTAGTATTGTACACACAAACTACATCATGCTTTTATCAAAAGAAGTAAGTGCTGACTTTGGGCCATGAACACCGGTGTCCTGGGTGAGAGTCCTGTGCTTGTTTGACCCATCCACCACTTCTTCCATCCATATAGCGACTTCTTCTATTTTTTTACAACATTACACAAACTTTCTCATCTTTAACACTATGTCACCTTACTTCTTCCTCTGCTCCAACCTTACAATAACTGCAAGTATGGGTCATAATAAGCTAGTTGCACAGTTGAACAATATGGTCTAGTTTGCAGCACAAAGTGTCCAATCAAAATAATTCAATGATACTTGTTAGTCCAGTGATCAACAGCAAAATGTTAACTGTTAATTGTCAGTTTGGTGTACTTCATTTTCCAAAATGTAAACACATATAGAGAGAGTATTTGCTGCAAAGTTATGCTATTAGGTACAGGACATGAGGAAGTCAGTCACCTTTCTTCAGAGTAATCGAACACATAAAATATCAAAACCAAATTCAGTCTCTGGCCAGTTTTTTTTCCATTTCCTATTATTGATATAATAGCAAAAAGTTTCCTTTTTCATTTTCCATTTTTTTTAATCCTAATTGAATATCAAAACATAAAAATAAAAACATAAAAAGATACACAGCTTGAGTCAAATGTACTTGGAATTGGAGAATTGTTGTGGTAAACACTTCATTTAGGCAAAAAACAAACAAATAAACAATGAATGTATGATCCTTTGTCTGCTTAGTAAAAAGACACAACTTTCAGGCACCAACAATGGGGCTGCAGCTCTGCTCAGCAGTGGTTTGTTAACGTGTGGGAGGTGTTAAGTCGCTGGCTTAAACTTTTTAACAGTGAAGACAGTTCTGCTGAAAAACACTAAAACATTTAGAGCTCATAAATATCTTAAATCCCCACACTGGTTCTTTAAAACTTTAACTGAGGTGACAGGCAATTTTACTTCACTTCAATGCACTCAACTAGATTAAATGTAAAATATGTACCGTAGGTTCATTGTGCAGGTTTGATAAAACAGTGTTGATGCTATCTGCCTAAAAGGTGGTAGCTGATTGTTGCTCGCTAATAGCAACCCACTACAGCTTTATTATTTCTCAAGTACATGGCTGTCTGGGTGTGCATTAACAGTATAATGCATTCACATCATGGACTTGCAATTGAGAATGAGGATGAATGAGGTCCCCAGATACAAAAAGAGCATATTGCAAACATTGTGAAGAAAATTCTTTGATGTTGATAATGACGACGATAGATCTTTCAGGGTTATGCGCAAACCCACGTGAGGGTCTCAGACAATTTCAAAATGACCTCAACATCATACAAAGAGAGTTTCATCTGCTGTAAAAATTGAAAGCTATTGAAGCACAAAGCCCAAAGTGGACGAAGCAAGTTAGGTAACTTTAGATCAGGGAAGCTCAACATTCAACACGGCCAGCGTAGGAAGAATCATCTAAATGCATTTGCAACACAATTGGAGGAAGTATCCACCCGGCACCACAGTGCAGCTGATGTCCGGTGGTCGACACGTCAGACTAATATCAAACTTGTTATTCAACTCATGCTCAGACTTGTCTAACATTCATGAGCAAATGTTTCCAGACGCTGAACTTGCAAAGTTATATTCATGTTGTGCAACAAAAACAGCTTTCCTTTCATGTTTTGGTCTGTCATCCTACTTCAGAGGATAGGCACTCAGCTATATAAGGTTGTCAAAGAGCGATGTCATGTCTTTTGAAGAAGGTTTAAACAAAGTGACACTGGCTGAAAACATAGTTTTAAAGTGCTGGGTTATTAAAATAGAAAAGGTTGTTGTGTTTTTCACCTGGATTCAGTCCTTGTAGATTTGTATTAAAATTATGAAAACTATTTTGAAAATTTCTGAAATGGCCTTTTTTAAAATGTATTTCAATTTTAAAGCTATTCTAAAAGCACAGAAGTCTTGAAGACCCAGACAAGTCAGAGCTGATCAGTCTTGGCAGCAGTGGTCCACAGTGTATCGCAGCTTTCATCAACACTGCAAAGAGACCAACATCGGAGACACAACACAATGCCCAAATGCACCCAAGCTGTTGCTGCCATTCACTTGCATCTGGAGGAAAACACACACAGTAACGTCATGCATCTCAAACGTCTATGTAGAAATATGTTAATGGTCACATCTGTCCAGATCACATTTCCAGACTTATATTTCTTACATATTTAAGTTAGATTTTCATGAAATCAAACTTTTCTCTGTTGTTAGTGGCAGGGTCCACCATCCCCTCACTCGACCAAGAATCTCAGGAAGAAATGCATGCATGTAATTCAGCAGTACTGTTTACAATTTTACATCATTATCAGTCTCACGATTTGATCTCTTAACCAATATTGTAACCGTTTTAAGCAAGTAATTGCTAATGCAAAGGAAAAAGTTCCTGTTGTTTATTGTTCATCAAATATATGTCATTTTCTGATTTTTTTTTCTTTTCAGTGAATTTAAATATTTCACATTCTTAGGAAACTTAACTATGTGAAGCTATGTGCACCTTGTGTAGCATCAGTGTTTTCAGTAAAATCAGATTACAGTTGCAATTATTTTTGAAAAAAACGAAATAAAACAACGCAAGTTTGTTTGTAAACCCCACTTGCTGTTATCATGTTAAACAGACGTCGCATTTCATTTACGGAAAACTTAACGATAACTGTGTTGCAAATGCAAATTAAAATATAGTCTGTACATGCACTGCACAGTGAGGTTACATTAGGACTCAAGATGTAGGTCAGTTGAGACGGATGAGAGCAACACTTTAATAAGACGGTTCAAACAACCACAGACAGTGAGAGCCCTGAGAGCCACTCGGGCAACTTTTCCCTGATACACCACTCGATGTTTTTGCGCACCACTATTTCCTTTCAAATTTTCTTCAAAGTTTTGTGTCAACGGATGGTTGAAAAATTTAGCAGTTGAAGAGCATGCAGGAAGAGATTCTCAGCCTGAGAAAAATACAACTTACAAAGCAGAAGATGTCAAAGTGCCCTCATCCAGGCACCTCATCAGCATCCTACAGTACTCTGGAAAAGGCCACTGCTGCTTATGCACATGAGTGGCATGACAGCTCGCCCCCCAAGTGCACATCCCTTTGAGGCAGAGCCACAGTTTCTTTCCTTTGTTGCAGTGCAGCTGAAACATTTCTGAAATTTGAGATAGATGCCCCAGCGGTGGCCTTTTGGTTAAAGGAACTGGAGCACTTAGAGGGGGAGTCGTATTATCTCTGGAGGACTAAAAAAATCACTCAAAATAGTGATGCTGGACCACCTTGACAAAGCAGTGTAATCAAGTCATAAAAGGCTGTCTTTGCAGTAAAGTAAGCTATTGATACAGCATCATAAAATCACCAGGAAAACCATCAGAGCTTTAGCGAGATGAAGACAGGAGTACCTCTCCCCAACTGCCAATGAAAAGTTGATTGAGAGAGCTGCTCTGATGTGTGCCGTCCTCGGACGCACAAAATCCCTTGATCCTGTGTTCATGATGCAGAATGCCAAACAGTTGGAGAACGTCCTATAGATTCCACTTAACCCCAAAGTGCTGATCTGCTTCCCAGCGTGGCAAGATCCTGACTGAATACAAACCCTTTGTGACAGAGATGATTACAAAGTACAAAGCGCAGTTCCATTTTGTTTACAGCATCTCCTGCAGAGTTGGATGATTGAACAGTGAAAAGAAGTCTGTACATCCAAATGGGCTTTTGAAGTCATGCATGCTGCATTGTGCTGAAAGCACAGGTTCCCACACACCTACATGCACAACACACACAATCATGTCTTGAGATATATTTTAAAAAAAGAATCTCATCTGATACATTTGCATGCATTTGTGCACAAACATTCTCATCTCCTCTAATAAAGGGGGATTCGTCAACAACTGTTCAGTCTGAATCAATCTTTTCAGTGAGTCTGGTGCTATAATGATTACTGAGTTACAAATTTAACAATGTGCTCCATACGTGAACAGGTTCCCTTAAATCTCTGTCCATAGTTCAGCAGTACTTTAGTATAGGTATATATGCTTACTCAACATTGTCGTAGCACACAACACGAGCTGCATGCACTAAAATAATCCAGAATTCATTATGCATATTCTAATATGAAAGCAGAGCCATCGTGACTCACCAACATGGCAGCAGAATGTTTCTTATGAATCATGTTTTGTAACTAGCTCTTTATGTCGAGCCAGTCATTAACATACATTGTAACAGTTTTTTTGTTGTTTTGGTTTTTTTTCAAATGTGGGTCAACATCATCTTTTTTCAAAAAGTTCTGATCTGTTTACTAGCTGATGGAGGATTTTCAAAGTCTGTCCTTCCTTTAAAACACCTACATACTTGGCCAACGTGCATTTGTAAATGGTGCACACTGTAATTTATTGCTTGGTCTATTTTTAAAGACCTCCTCCACTCAAAAATATGTGTTGTTTGTTGTTGCTTCACCTGGTTGTTTGAGCTTCACTGTGCAGAAGGATGTGTGTGCAGAGTTTGACCCTAGAAGGCTGTTTTACTCAACGGCTCAAGGGGGAAAGATTCTCTGTGTTTACCTTCATCTCCGTAGGGTCCTTTCCATGATTTTGTCAGACACGTACAATAACAATCTGAGCCTGTCAGTGACAAAGAAAAACATTTTTGATGGATTTCATATCAGCCTGTTTTGACACTGTGGCTGCAGCACTCTCTGTTAATACTGGACAAGTGTCAAAAATTGTTGTCTCCATTAGTCACTTCAACACAAACAATGGGAAAATATGGTCCAGGTTGAAAAATACAAGTTTCCCTTTAAAAGATGTCTGTATGGACCTATAAATATGTGTGTGTGAGTTGTAGCATAAACACATTGGCCTAAAAAAATGCTAAAATCAAATCAAGTGATGCTGCAAACTCAGATTTGGCTCAATGTCTCTGCTATGACACTGGACTACAAATCCACTGTTATTGCTTCCAGCACAATGTATCTCTGATCTACTGTAGCTCCATCTCATAGTACACGATATAAAAAAAACATGTCCTTGAGCTTAGAGACCAAAGCTCCCAAATGTTCCAACAAAATGTGAAGCGACTGTCCTGCATGTGCATATTATCCCCTTTCGAATTTTCCTCATTGTAAAAACTGTCACGCATGAGGTCCTTGGGGCATCCTGGTGGCTCAGTTGGCTCAGCAGTTACCATGTACCAGTGATGTCCTGGTTTCATGTCTGTGACATCTGTCTCATGTCAACACCCAGCCCCCCTTTTTTGTCTCGCTCCACTGTAGACTTTAAAAAAAAAGAGAGAAAAAGACCATAAATAATCTGGAAAACTGGCTCTTGTGTGGTCTTCTGTTTCATCTGCACCGAAACATTTACACAGTTCACGTACACGACTTGCTAAACTAGCGTTTTGAGCCGCTGCCTCCAACAAGGTACTGCAGTCTTTTCTCCTCTCTATTACTGTCATGCTCCACAAGAACACTGCATTTAGTACTGTCAATGCTGCTGTAAGCGCTGACCTTTTCAAGTCTATTTCCATCCCGTGGATCTGTATCTTCAGTGGTTAGTGCGCACGCCTCGTGGAGCAGAAACTCAATTCCCCAATAAAGCAGAGAAACGACACAATGGTCATCTCATGATTTTGTTTCCTGCGCACTTTATGATCTCTGGTCTCACATAGTTGGACCTTTTGGGTGATTTATGTTCACTATGGTGTGCTTTAGATCACAGGTCATTTATTTTCTGGTTTTATCTTCTAAAATATGAGGATTTTCTGGGATTTACATCTCTGTAAATTGGATATCTTTGAGTTTGAGCCAGTCACTTTGAAGATGTGGGGCTCTGGGAACTTGTAACGGGTATTTTTAGCATGGCAGTGTTGGTCAGTTCATCAACCACTTTGTTCCATACGTATATAATTTAAAAAGTGTTAATCGGATTGCCATACATTTTGGTACAGGCATTCGTTGTCTCCAGAGGATGAATTCTACCGACCCTGGTGATGGGGTTGACTTTTGCTGTTAGGCGTGAAATGTATCGACAACTATCTGCATGGATTTTCATAAAATCTGGTTCAGACATTCATGTCCCCTTCAGTATGAATTGTAACAATTTTGGTGCCACTGTGAGTTCAAGGGAGAGTGCCCGTTGATGAGATGGCCTAGAATTTTGATGCCACGTTAGTCCACGAAATTCTCCACTGGACCAAAAGCCCATTTCTCCAACAGCCCGTTATCCCCAACACAAACCTTTACACTGAAAATACACTCTCAAACAAAAAAAGATGTGCTTAAAATCATAAATCATAAAACTATTGCTAATAAGCAAATGTCAGCATGCTTACCTAAGATGCTAAATGTAGAAAATGTTACCTGATATCAGCATGTTAACAGACTGATTTCAACATTTAGCTGAAAGCGAATTGCGCTGAAGGAAAGACACATCACTCATTTCTGACCACTCATAGACTAAATGGTTCAGATATGATTCAAAATCATCAAGAGAGACATTTATCGTTAGCTGCAACCCTACTTTAGGCAATGCACGACTTGATCAGTTTTCCTGCTGTGATTATAGTCTCGGCTCTGTTTTCCTCACAGTGTGTGTCTCTTTATCACACACTCACAATTACAGCCTCTCCCACTTTTGTTTATGTGACAGTGCTACTGTTTACGTGAACACTGCACCTCATTGACCCCTGTTTGTGGCGTCCTTCCTTTTTATCTCTCCCTCCTATCATTCCTTTTCTCTTTCTCTGCTCTCCTCCTGTCCTGCTGTTATAATCCGTCTCACCGTTGCCCCTCAGCTCTTAGCGCTCAGGTAGACTCATTATATTGCAAGGCCAGCTGGTAATTAGTGATATTTTAACAAGCTTGTGAATTGCTCCCAGTCCCACCTCTCTTCATCTCTCTCTTTCTCTCACCAGCTCGCACTTCTCCCGCCCCTCCCTTCAGCTTCACCATCTTTCTCTTGTCCCGCTCGCTCTCTCTCTCGTGTCCCAATTTCACATTACAGCTGAAATCAGATATCAGATAAACAGCACAGATGGAGAAGCTGTATTTCCTGAGCCTCAGCACTCCGCATCCTCTCTTGATTGTTCGATTAGCATTCTACCTTTGTGCATCTGCAATTAAAAGCAGAGGTGGGAGTTTTCATCACATCGGCAGTGTCTTATTATGTCACATTTTCGTCTGTCTCATCTGAGCCACCCGGCGCTGTTTATTTGGCCACCTTTCTTTTTCAATCTGATCTAATCTTATCGCCCTGCACTGTTCTAGTATTTGGCTCCATTATGTCTCCCCTGACTAAATCCCTCCCTGGTGCTCCTCTATCATTCTGCTTGCTATGCCGCTCACACAGACCTGTCTAATTACAGTGGAAAGAAGGAAAAAAAAGAGACAGAACAAGAAAGAACAAGACACATCCCTCTCTCCACCCCTCCAAGCCTTCTTTCTCTTGTTCTCTCTGTGCTCTCTTTCATTTTATCCTCTGTTTTTTTCCTCTCAACCTCTTGCCTTCACACACACACACACACACACAGCTAAATGCAAACACACATTGAGTTGTACGCTGTTCACATATTGTCCAGATGGGCGAGGCAGCTGAAGACGTGATCTGTTGTCATCAGCAGATTTGAGTAACTGCCTATTTAAAAAAAAAAAAAAAAAAAAAGGAAAGGAAAAAAAACAAGGATGGGAGCATTGCTTGCCTCAGTGTGTGTGCATGTGTGTTGTTCTCACACAAGAAACCTACACTTTGTGAACTTCAGGAAAAGACAAATTAGAAAAAAAACAACACTCCTACTGAAGTGTCCGTGAGCAACACACTGTGACCCTCTTTTATCACTCTAACATATAAACCAGCACAGATCTGAGCGCAGAAATGATCATACTATACTGTTAGCGTGTGATTCGTTAAACGCTCTTATCTTGCCCATCAAAGTGCTTGAATCACCAGCTGTTTATGGAAATAAAAATAACTGTCGGGTATATATCCCACCCCCATATCTCAGACCATTCTCATCCTATGGTCCTGCTGCTTTTGCATTGCCTTTGGTGTAAGATCCCGATGCCAAAAGCCACCATTCGCATCCGCATGATATGCCGCTGGACGGCGTCAGCTGAGAACATGGCCAGACAGAGTGGTTTGTGGTGTTATTTTGCGCTGGACGGCATCAGCCACAGGAGCATGATATGCGGACGGGCGGCTTCAAGTTAAAACGCTGCCAGTAACAATGTAACATAATGAACACAAAATTCCCTTGTGGACAGGCAGGAGTGGTGGTGGATGGATCCAACAAACCCTGGACTTTCATGCAGGAGTTCAGTGTTCACTTCCCGTTTGAGTGTGGTGTTTTTTTTTTTTTTACACCTTACCATGCGATCTACAGCCTATATAACAGGTGGTGTAAGAGACACAGATGCACTACCTGTGTCTGAGCCTGACAGAGCCAGTTAAAATTTAATAACCCATGTATTTAAATATTTACTCTGTTGCAGCTTTTATGTCTTTTTAATTATGTTTTAATGACAACTGATCTAAACATGCTTTAGTTTGTAAGCGTTAAAAAAAAGAAAGACACGTTTCAGATAAATGTCTGAATATAGTCTAATAACAATTCCCTAACTCAGCCAGATTTACTACGCTGCACCATAAATCCCCGCTGACTCAGACTTGCCTGGATGAGCTGAGATCTGACCTGAGATTTGAACGCATCCTCCGCTCACATCCACTTAGGAAAAAAACGTACGCCCAGCTTTCTGTCGCACGTTCGTTTAATTAATGAGGGCCTGTACCTGTATGAGCTCAAGGGTTTTCTCTGGGGTTTTGACATTGAACAGTGAGGAGAGTTTCCCTGCAGGAATGAATAAACTCACTCTTATTATACATCACTCAACAACATGACTTACTAAAGGTTGATGACAGATCCAGATGTTTTTGTCGGACCTGCTGTTGTTGCCTTTCGAGTTTAACAGACTGAGTCCGAGCGGCTCGATTAGCTTGGCCTTTGTCTCACATGGGAGACCTCAATTAATTTAGGCTGCTTGGCCAGGGCTGGTTGCCATGCCAATTGGTGATCAAATCACACCGGTGCTTTTATAACCTCTGTTCTTTTCATTGCTGCCGATACGCTACATTTAGCCCAACGGGCGGCTGTTATTGTGTTTCCCGGCCTCTATTTGCTTTGAACAGACAACATGTTCTGCTAGTAATGCTGCTCATTTATTTTCACCTGGGAGGACAAATACTGTAAGTGAAACCAGCCACCAGCCAGGAGGGAAGAGGCGAGATGAAAACAAGTGATTTTTCTTCCCCTAAACCACAGTTGCGATCATCGATAAGCTAATTGTGGGCTCATTATTTTTGCTTTTCATTTTTTCAAAACAAATTATCAGTGCGGAAATTGGATAGGAATTTAGCCATTAAGTTTAGTGTGTTATTTTTTTAATGGGGCATTCTGGCACACAATCAGCAATTTGTTTGCCTATCATTTCTGGCTTTCCTTTTGATTGTGTTCAGTGTGTGGTGAGCTGTTAAGAGAGCCACTTTATTGTCAACTGTATACTGTAAACAGAGTCTTCTTGCAGTAGACAGACATTTTTGAGTCATTGGCAGCCATAAAATCCAGATAAAAGACAGTTTAAAGGAACAGTTCAATTTTTTTGAAGTGTGAAAGATGTGTTGACAATTTGTGATTGTAAAAGGATCTGTTGCCTAATGACAATTTATCCATTTAGCTATGATGCCGATAACATGCTGCGTTTTGCCTCCAGCTCCATACTTAATGAATGAGATTAATATTGATCTTCTCATCTTACTTGCAGAGATAAAGTAAATTAGCATAATGTATGTCCCAAAATGTTTAACTACATCTTTCACCTAAAATTGAACTACCAACTGCATCATATATGCATCAGTATAAGCTGGCCTTACGCCAACTGACTTTTCAAGTGATTTCACTGTTGCAGACAAACTTCCAGTGTTTTACCTCAGTGTGCATGTTTCTGTGATCTTGATAGTTGGTGTATTGTGGTCATAAATCCAGTCTGAGCTGTCTTAAGTGACTGTTTTTAGCATCTTGCCAATCAACAAACTGGGCAGACAATGAACAGTAAGGGGACTCCGGGAGGCAAAAGCAAGACTCCGGTTTCTTTTATACTGTGAAAAAGCAGGAGAAACTGGTGGAGTGAACAAGAATCTGTGTATAACTAGTTGTGTATGTGATCAACAGACTAACATTTATTTTAATGAGGAAGCTTTCATTTTTGAAACAGTTCTTCTCTCTTTCCCACAGTCTCCTCCCACTATAATAGCACAAATAAACCAACTGTGGCTGATGGTGAGTTGAGGAGATAACAATCCAAATTGTTCATTTTTACACAAATATAGTTCGTTTTTATGGACTGCATTGATGCCAAATTATACTGTCCACATATGATGCCTTTTATCTGGTGTTCTAGAGAGTTATGTGTTTTTGCAGACGAGTAAGAATTGTTAATGTGTCATATTTTGTAAAAGGAGTTTGGTGTGATATTTTTAAGTGGAAGGATAGGAAATGATTTCAAACAGGAATCTAGGTGTAGTCTGGCAAACAGTGACCCTGCGAGTCGCCAGTCTTTGCAAAATCTTTTAGTGTGCGACTTAAAAACTCACTTTGTTTTGAGATGTGAGAGGGTGTCAGACTTTAGTCTTTTAAAAGTCCTTTCAAAGTCTTCTTGTGTGTGGTAGACATGAAGGACACCCATTTCCCAAAATATTGAACTATTCCTTTAAACCATTGTGCAAATTTCTCAAAAACGTGTATTTTTTGGTAAAAAAAAAAAAAAAAAAAGAACTTTGATGAGCCCTCTGTACCTGTTCCTGTGTGACAGGAGGAGGTGTATCATCATGTGCGTGTGCTTTATCTTCAGAAATAGTATTATAAAATGTTTTATTTATGGTTTAGGCTGTCTTTAGCATTACTGTCATTACTGGTGGCAGGTGGCACCGATACCAGTGTGTGTGTATGTGTGTGTGTGTACATGTGTGCTTGTTTTTGGATTACGGCAGGATGGCAGAAGTGCTGAAGATGAAGGTTAGGGTTGAGCTAATGGTCGTTAAAGGCCCCAGTGTTTATCTTGTCCTTGTCAACATGAAATATAACCTCCCTCTCTCTCTCTGTGTGGCAGAGGCTGTGTGTTATTGCTGTGGGCCTCGGTCGTCTGCTCACCTCTGAAAGCCGGATTCGTGTGTAGCCACCGCAGCGGATCATTGGGAAATTTAATTACCCGTCTGAAAGCTCTTTCAATCAGACAGATTACCCGCTCGGTGTGTGCGTCTCTGTGTTTATGTGAGTGCACATCGGGGTGTGTATGTGCATGTTTGCAGACGTATACGGTCAGTGCGTAAGCGTGTGTTAGCACAGGCTGCCCACTGAGCACCACTCCTGGGAGCCCAAAGAGGCAGCGAGCGGTGAGAGAGGCAGCTTTTTTTCCTGTTTTTTTTTTTTTTAAAAAAGCTTTTTTTCTCACACAAGTGAAAGTCAGATTAATGGAGGGTGTATTTGATCGATTTCCGTCACGCAGAGACAGATTTCTCACAAAGAAAATCAAAAGAAAACTGAACCTTTGATATTCTAACCCCGGACTCCGTTTTATTTAATAATAGTGTATGATACTAAGCAGCTCACAGAAGCAGCAGATTCCGAACCTCAGGCAAATAAAATAGCCTTAACACCTTTGAAATTTACAGCTGGACGGAAAATCAAACACAAATCAATTTGGTATCGCGGACTTAGTGACAGATTCTTTATATGGTGCTGCAGTTTAATACTCCTCTCTGGCTTTCTTTACCCTCTCTGCTGAAGCCTAATCCCTCAGTCATGTGGATCGACTATATGGTGTGTTGTTTTTTTCCTTTCTTCTCAGCTGGACCAAATAATTTCTGTGAATTATGCTTAAACACAATACAGCCACAGTGCTCAATTCCAGTGCAACAAAGACAGTATGGAGGCTAGGGACAGGGATTTAGTGTTAGTGTGTTTGCCTTCAACACCAGAGATCTGGGGCCAGATGCATGAACAATGTGTCTGCATGTTTTTTGTGCAGATGCATTGTTAATGCCATTTTTCTGCATATAAGCTGGTATTTATGGAAGCAGAATGTGGGATGAGGCGGTGCATACACACACTGTACACACAAACTGTACACAGCTATCTGTTCAGAATAATGCAAATGACAATTACAGGTATACACTTCATTTTACTGAAATACGTATGTGTGATGGATTTGATCACTTTTTTTATACCTTTACTTAGGTACTGTGTTTCTCCAAACTTATTTACCTTAATAATAGAAGCTGTATCAGCCTCCACACACCGTTTGCCAGTAAGTTTTAAAACCGCTGTTTCTGAGCGCACTGATACCATTTAGCTGCCTGGTTTAACCTCCTGCTGCATATCAGACCTTTTAATCCCGTATGAGCCAGTGTGCAGCCTCCACTGAATACTTTGTAAAGTCAAAGACAAAAGGTGACCAGTTTTTTGCAGTCAGAGTCCTGGAGATTTGGAAGACATGTCTGAAGAAGGAAAGGAAAAGTTTCCTCTTAATCTCTTTTTTAAAGGATATATTTTTGTGGCTAAATCTCTACTGAGATGTCAATTCATAAATCTCCTGATTTCATCTTACTATCTTTGATTCTATTTTATTTGTTAAAAAAACATTTTTTCCACCTTAAAGAATTCATTAATTTTTACTAACATTTGTTGGAAAAATATTTACATAAGTACAAGACCATTCTTCTTCTTCTTCTTCTTTTTTTTAAGGAGGAGGAGTACTATCAGCAGCTTTTAATTTGTTTGTCTTAAAGTTTTCTCAAAAACGTTTATTTGGGTTTCTGACAAAAGTTAAGAAAAAAAGTTGATTCAATTTTGTCTTCTGGAAATAATGTTTTGTCTGCCTTTTCATCCACATTATTTATAGTCGGAGATGTCAATCAAGCACATGCTTGTTATTTTTATTTGATGATAACTATATGCTGTTAATTTGGAGCTGCAAATTTGGAGTTTTTCTTTGTTTTTCTGTATTATGTAAATGTTAGGACAATTAAAACTATACTTGACGGAAGATAACAATCCCAGGATGAACTATACGGTGACATTCTCACAAATGGAAAAATGCAAATACTGAACACATGTTGTACCCAAATGGTTGAAAACAATCGATGTCACCCATAATGTAACTGACAGGAGAGATGCTCCTAGGTGTGACGACCATTGGAGGATTGATCAGTGCTGGTGTAGATGTGCACTCTGAGTGCATTTAAGTGACCAATGGATTGATGCTGGATGATTTCCAGTAAAACAACAGATGATCGATACATTTGCAGTCTAGCAAAAGGTTTTTCTCAGCTTTGGTGTCCAGATTTAAAAGACTTCTCTGAAGTCAAACTGATTGACAGTGTTGAAGCATTAGCATTGCTTTTATGTATAACCACACTTTCATCTACAGTAGCTTTCAATGAGTGAGCAGGTGGGGGTTCAATCTTACTCCAGGGTACTCTGACAGGACACACTGTGGATTGGAAACAGTTTGGCAGTTTTGGGATTTGTTGCAGTGAAGCCAGAGTTACTCATTCTGGCCTGGAAGCAGACAACGTACAGAATGTCCATGTGAGAGGAGATGGAACGGACAAGCTGCATGGCGATAAGAAAATAACTCGACACTGTCACTGGCTGGACTAGGAGCAGATGAAATTCAGGAATACCAAATCTCTTTGCCGTGCCTGACTGATCTACTGTTTGCCTGCTGCTTTGCATCCTTCTGTTGCCTTGGGCACACACAGAAACAGTGCAGATCAAAGAGTGAGCTAATGTGCAATGTTGCAACAAGATTTTAAACAAGATTGTTCACGACTTCTCATTTGGACTCATTGAGAAAATACCATCATCTTATGACAAGAAAGAGAGACTAAAATGCATCCGGAGCTACTGAAAGATAGCTACAAAAATGACTGACAGTAGGCGCAGGACAGAAATAGAGCAGACATGCAATACAAAAGTAAACATGTTTGAAATATAGATGTTGAGTCCTAAAAATTTGAGGCCACCAAGGAGAGAAAACACAGTAAGTTTTCAACTTATTTTATATTAATGAAACATATTTTAAGGATTCTAGTAACAAGTGCTCACATATAATGGAGGCAATGATAAGCAGAAGGCTCTCAAAGTTAATGAGGTTCATCGTTAATAATTTGATGCCAAATTTAGAATCTCCCCTTGTACCCCTCTGGAGAGCTCCAAAACTCCTGAAGGTACACTTACCCCAGTTTGGGAATAGTCGTACTACATATAAAATGTTCTTCAGTGTAGAGGAAAAAACCCTGAAAAGATCCAGGGGCCTCATTTCAAATTCTCACACACACATTTTGTGCTTCCCAAAACAGCTCGAGTCAAAGCAGTGATTCATGCCGCTTACCACTGAATTGGAAAATTCGCCCAATTTTCTGACTTTACTTTTCTCAAAAAGCCAAAAGTTCTCCTTTTAAATGGTTGCCTGCTGAGCTGCTGCTGCACTTTTGTTTTGTTCCCAGAGGGGAAAGGTTGAAAAGCTCACTCTGGTAAAGACAAACAATGGCCTACTGCAAGCTTATGTGGTGCCACATTTAGGCTTGGGTGGTATCCAACTTTTTCATACCATCACACCTTCCTGACACATCAGGGGGGTATGCCGTTGGTGGCAGGATTTGTGTTTAAAAAAAACCAAAAAAACAAAAACAGAGTATTTTGTGTCTTTTATATATAGCGTTACAATGAAAGATGTTCATATGAAACATAGCCAACATTTGAAATTATAAGGTAAACATATATTAAAGTAAATGCTGTGCACAAAAACCTCAGGCTTCAGATATTTCAGAATACTGCGTTTCCACCATTTTCTCTACTCTGGTTACAATATGATGATTTCTTCTCATGGTCATTTGCTCACCCTGCTACAAGTGCTTATATTATGTAGCCTAAACTGATAAATGTAGATACTTACAAATATCAGGGAAACTTGTAATACTGGTTGCAGATGTTGTTTAATTGTGCCAGATTTCAGATCAGATTCCTGTTGGAACATGACGGGTTGTGTCTAGATGCTTTTATTGGTGATTTTTCATGTATAAAATGCCACTATTTATGCGTTATTTTTTCCTCAGCAGCAGTTTGTGGGCTTTGAGTCGTGGGGTGGATAACTGATTGATGGATATGACCAGAACTGATCAGTTCAGGTCACAGGATAAGAGAAGAAGCTGCTGCAGAGGCGAGTGAATGCAAACTTTTAGACACAGTACAATTAATGGTAAAGTTTCACTTTCATTGCACCTGCCGTTCTGCTGCGCCGGCTGTGCTCAAAGTGCACTCTGTGGTGCAATGAATAACCAAATGGTATATATATTCAACAACACCAATAAATCGTTCAGCTCCAAAAATACAAAAAAATGTATTGGTGGTAGGTAGTTATCATGGCAATAAACCAATGTGTGAGAAACCCTGGAGTATGAATACAGGTGTTCCTGCATGGACAATATGGGGAAAGTTGGGTTTTTTTTTTTTTACCTCTAAAGCATGTGAACAAGTTCTAGTACAAATCTTAAATACAAGAAACTGAAAATGAGCTTAATAGGTCCCCTTTAATAGAAAGAGGGGCGTCTGTATTTCTGACAATATTGAAAATCATACTGTTAGGGTTTCTAAATACACGGGTATACCATAAGACTACTCAAGCATAGCCACAATACAGCAAAAACATGCATAAACAGAAGGTTAGAGCATTACTCATTCATTAAATTGCCCATGTAGTCTGTCAGCCAAGATATTCTCAGTGAGGGGACTCAACCCAAAGCCTTGTCTCTAAAATATTTTTTTAGCTGCACTCCATGATTAAATCAAAATATTTTATGAAGAATAAGCCCACAATTTGACTGCGGGACAGTAAAGTGACATGAGTAAGTAAAACCAGTTTTTGCATTTGACGGGAGAGCTGTAATAGAGACAGAGTAGGGAATTGTTAAGAGAGGGGTATTATAGAATTATTATTGTTGAGAACATGCACTGTTGCATTATGCAAGAGTCGACACTTTGATTCTTCCAACTGCCTTTATGCCTTAACTTCCAGCGGTACAGATGCCGTCTTTCAGTTTAAAACAGTATGCAAATGTTCTTCTGGGAATCAAGTGCTTATTTCTTGCATAAAACATGCTTATTCTGGTTCAAGCCTGCCTTCATTTTGCACTTGAATTAATTTTCCCTGAAACCCATCTCATACCAGAGCACAGCTATTCTTCAACTTTACTCTTATACAATGACACATTTGCATTGTTTCCCTTAGTTATTTCCATATTCATATTCACACTCTTATTTTCATGTTTCCATAATTATCACTTGTATAGTAACATATTCCCTTGTCAATATTCATGCCATTGGCATCTGCCCGCAGCGCTGCAGTACTACATTAAGTGCTGTAAGTATAGTAATTGGACAGTTGTGTTAAAATGCCGACGTACTGTTATAGTATGCACATATTGTGTTTTTTTGCATTACTCTACTACTAAAGTGTACTATATTCACGCACATGCTTCATTGCTTTGGTCCATAAGCCTCTTACATCACATTTGAGCCACAAGAGTCAGTCTATTTGGTTATTATTTAGAGGCATAAAGACGTAAAAGTTACTTCATTGACTCAGATCAAAATTAAGAATTTTGTGTACCATAGAAGAATTTTTTTTCTTTTTTTTGCTTTTCTACCCTGTTTGTCATATTACATAGAGAGCACAGCTTTAATGTACACTCATAGTTTTTAGATGCTTTTTAAAATTGCTTTGTGCATGACATCACCCATTAGTTTGTGGACTCCCACTTTGAAGCTTTTGACTGTCGCCATCTTGGCTTTTTGGAGCCAGAAGTGACCATATTTGGATGAGAGGGTGTGCTACTCAACATGATGCATATCAGCAAAATATATTCATTTTATACTATAAGTCCTAAATAAGAAAAACTTGTAACATTAACATCAGCCAAGGTGCACTATTGAGTGCTAATAAGCAAATGTTAATATATTGACACACTAAATTAAGATTGTAATTCGGGTAAACATTATAAAGGGTTCCCACAATTTTACATGACTTTCAAAGACCCATATTTAAAAAAAACTCTTGCCCCTCTTGCCGAGCATCTATAAAACATATCATATTCAAACTCTATTCAAACAGAATTTCAGATAGCTGGCATACATGGAGGGAGAGATGGAACATGGATAGAAAATGAAGAAACGCACTTGATGGTAAACAAAACACTGTTACACGTTGGCACATATTAAAGCAACATTACATCAACAGCTACAGAAAATAAATTTTAAAATTCTATGACTTTTCCAAAACCTGCCATGACTTTTACTTATTCTATTGTGAATTTGAAATTCCATGACTTTTCCAGGTTATCCATGACTGCTGGAACCCTGATTATACCCGATAAACATTAGCATGTTACATTGTGAGCAAAGCTGAACCTTTAGAGCCGTTTATGTGGCCGACGCTCCTGTTCTATTTTTATAAAATTTAAAAGTTGCTACCATCACAAAGAGTCATGCACAAATAGTAGACAAAATACAGAAACAGCAGTGAATACCAAACAGCAGCTCCATTTGCTTACAACACTGTAGACACTACTAATTATTCCTGTACTTGTTTGTTACACATAAATCTCCGGTATAGAATAACTTCTGGGGGTTTATGCACCAACATCTGGCACATGGATATAGTTCATCTAGTTTGAATATCTTTACTGTGGAGCCAAGCTAAGAGTTGAGCAGCGCCATTATAGAACACATGTTTCTTAAATCCCCAAAGCAATGCACAGTATTCATATTCTCTTTCCACGTCATTGAGTGTAGGTGGAAACTTTTTGATTATGCTGGTACTGTATGTGCATCTTACAGCCCAGTGCATCGTGTTCATTAACTTTAATGCTTATTCTAGCACGTTTTCTCAAGGCAATACGCCACCAACATAAACATGCATAAAGAGTCACTGAGGTTGTGTTTATGAGAATTTATGTGCATGTGGGGTTGAACCTCTGAAGCCGACCTACTTGACATCATGTCAAAAATATCTCCTCCTCTCCATCTTGTATTTCCTATTTCCCATCTCTCTTCACCTCTCACCTCCTTGCTGCATGACCATCCAATAACCAATGCCACGCTTCATTAAGTGACCATTTGAGTGTGTGGAGAAACATCTCCTGTTCTTTCAGGCATCGGTAATTTTGACCTCTACTGTCTCTAACATTTACCACTGTTTTAATCTCATGAGCTCAGACTGAGAGGTAGATTTTCGAACGGTATGATTTTTCACATATGCACTGTTGTACTGTAATGTTTTTAAATACTTTCTAATGCTTTCAGAGGCCCTATTGAGGTACACTAATGCCTTTATATAGTATTCTATATAGAAAATGACATCATTTCATTGGGTTTTATAGAGAACAGCATGCTTTCAAGGAATAAATTTGTGCCATTCTCTCTTAATCAGTAATCTCTGCACACAGAGCCAGCAGGACAGTTAACAGGACATGATGTCCCTCAGCTGCACTGTTCTGCTCATAAGGGGGACTTTCCATGTTGGCAGGCAGGCAGGCTTATTTATGAAGCATTATCTAATATTTTATCATAGCAGTTAATCTTACTCCACTAATACCCACATGCGTCAACTATTATATCCTAGTGTATTTAAGGCTTATGGCTTTATCAAAGCTTTTTTTTTTTTTTTACCTTTTCTTCCTCCAGCAGAACAAAAATCACCTTACAAACAACACGGTGCTGAGCACGCCTTTGATTTTAAAGAGCAGGTATTTACATGTTCCTGTGTGCTGGGCCTGCAGCGAGTGAGGGTCAGAGAACAGGTACCATGCTGCACTCACATGATGTGGTGAGCTTTTGATGCCAATGCCAGTGAATTTCTTCCTCGCAGTTAAAATGAAGGAGCTGTTAGAGATTAGAGTAAGGATGGCAAGATGTTTATGAATGTTTGAAGCACAGCAGAAACAGCAGATTAATCACTTCTTAAATATTTTGGCGTTTTTAAAACAAGCTCTGAATGATTTCTCAACTGTCATGATGGCTCCATTTTAGTTTTACATTTGTTTCTGTTCGTGCTAGAATCTGCACTTCTGAGGACTCCTCTCGCCGTGTTTTAATCCTGCTCTAATTTCTGTCTCCACCTCGCTAAAGGTAGAAAACATCCCATACTAAATCCTATTTTTCTCTATCCTTGATAACCTCTGACCTTGGCTAAGCCAGAGAAAAGCCCTTTGGGAAATGAAACATGAAGCCAGTTATTTGATGCTTTTTTTACAGATCCCTGCACACTAACATTCATAAGGGCCTAGAAACACACACACAGAAACACAGAAACACACACACAGAGAGAGGCACACAGAGATACAGCACTGACCTCTACACCTGAATGGCTTTAAGACTGACCATTTAACATGAAGATGATCCTGTGACCCTGAAGTAACACGTGGACTCTTTGACATCACCGGTCAATTGTATGTATTGATGTCGGTCTTTAGCAGATGACTTTGATAATGGAGTGCCTGTGTGAAGAAGACTTTGGGCGTGTGTGAGGGGAACTCCATCCCTGAGGGAGCAGTTATTCTGAGAGGGAATGGATGGTGTGTCACATTGTGCTGCGTTGGGCAGAAACACAACAGTTTTAGTAATGGCAACCCACTGACCTTTCTACTAATGCCTCGCCCCTGCCTCCACAGAATCACAACACCTCCAAAACAGCAGAGTCTGGGAAAAATTAACGAAATGCAGAAATTAAGATCCAAAATGCAGATTGTTACTACTGACAGAAACTATGAGAATGCTTTTTCGCAACAGCAGGGCTTAGGCAACAAAAGTTTGGTGTGTCTCAAATAACGGATACATTTACAAATTCAGCATCTTGTCACGTTTCCAATGAATAAAAAAAAAGAAACAATGAAAGAAATAATGATTTTAATAAATAAAAATGAAATTAAACCTAAATGTTATGGTCTGTAGTTTTAAATGTGCTAGTGCTAGTGTCTTGTTTTTTGTGTGCCTAAGCATTATGGCTGCACAAGATGAGGAAAATATGCAATATACGATAACATTATTGAATACCTCGATAAGGATATTAAAGTTTATTTAATTCTGCTTTCCTGCTGGTTTCAGTATACTGCTGGAATACAACAAATTGCTTGTTAACTTAAAAAAACAAAGTTCTTAATTCAGTCTTGCGCAATATTGTCTGTAATTTAGATGTTTGCACTCGTCCTGTCACACTTCCTGCTTCAACCCTGCAGTGCAGTACAGCAGTGCTAGTCTAGTAGTTTAATTTAGTTTATTAAGAGGCTAAACAATACTGTTGAGCCAAAGTTAGCTGTTTGGCCAATTAGTATCAGTAGTTCCTTGGCAGGAAACAAACTAATGTCCGACCAGAATTTTCATTTTAACAGTAAAAATTAATGCGCTCTTATCCGCGCTATGACACAGACTGAATGAATGAGGAAATAAAGCATTGTGCGTCTCAGTCAGAACAAGAAGACAAAGACAAACTCAGGTTCTGTTCAAGAAAATCTGCCACTGAGCAGGTTAGCGTCACAGAGTCAGTTACCATGGTAACTCGCTCAGAGTTTAAGTTACCTCTCTACCTCAGCGCTCTTTCTCGGGTTTCAGATACCTCACTTTCTGAGATGGAAAACCCAGAGTTCATTTCAGGGTTAAAAAACTGAACCTGCTTTCTGAAACGGGCTCCGCTCTTCCGGACCACAGTCCCAAAAACAGTACACTGTCAGCTGATCTGTCTCTCCCTCTCCACCTGGACCTGTTCATGGTCCCGAAGGGTTTTTTTTTAAGGCTCACACCCCCCTGAAAGAGTGTAGCATTGAATGAATGAGTATGAATACTGCTCTACAGGAACAAGAACTCAAATGTTATGAAACAATGAAGTTAATACCTCTAAAATAAGACGGCTACCACAATGCAACAGCGGCTTGGGCATAGGGCAAGTTTAGGCTTGGTTATAAAGTCAACAAAGTTTTAGTCCTGACAGGACTTTTTATTTTCACACTGGCCTGAGTGATAAACCAACTAGTCCTGCAACTGCTGCATGGCTGAAAATGTTACACTTTTGAAAATGATTAAAAAGGAACTTGATTTGTCTCATAAGCACTGAAATTGCCTGAAACTTACCTTTAAACAGCATACAATACAAACTATTCATTGTTCATGAGGCGATATATGTCCGCCCACCACACTTTGTATTTTGTTCTACTAAAAAAGAAAAAAGTCAAATTACTGCCTTTTTCTACTCTTGTCTTTTGACATGTTATGCTGAGAAAATCTAATTCTCTCACCTCTCAGTCACATGTTGAAACTGTCATGTGCGACATCTGTTTGTAAAAACTGTCACTTTTTTTCAGGCAGATTTTGAGATGGAATTTGTTTCTGTTTTCAGAGCCGACGACCCCAGTTCAGCGCCAATTATTTTGATGCATTTTAAATTATTCGAATAAGATATAAAAACAATCAAAATCCTCAAATTTAGTCCATGATTAACTGTGAACTGAGCGGCACCAGGATGCGAATCAGCATATCACAGACTAAAGTCTTAATTTTCTGGTTTCCAGCTGTGGGAGAGAGATACGTGCGCACACACACACGCACGCATGCACACACAAGCACAAAGAGCTATGGTGATGTCCTACATAAGAAAAAAAATCACACTCTATGAGCACTGTTAGCCTTAAAATGACACATCTGTGTGATCATTATCATTGTTATGTAGACTTTGGAGTGATGCTCTTTTTACTTATTCTCACATCCGCGCGGAGGTCGGCTTTGATCATTACCATTTTATAAACTGCCTAGATTTCTGCCAATAGCCAGCAAGCAGAACACCGCTGTATTAATAATCGTCTGTGGGCGAGGACTGCGTCTGTCACTCTTCACTCAAGGTAACAGCATTGGCAGGAATTTAAGGACAAAAATGTTTTGGAGAAATATTTCTTTTTGACTGCAGCCTCAAAATTTCATCAAGCATCTTTTTTATTGAACATCATCAGTCAGCAGCATATACCTCTTCTTACACCCCATAAGGATATATAGGTTTAGGGGGCCATTATCAGCCCATTTAAAGGTTGTTACCACTTCATTGGTTCATTGGTTGTTCCCCTTTGACTTTCCTTAGGTTTAGGCACCAAAATGATGTGTTTAGGTTATGAAAAAAAATCACTGTTGGGCTTAAATATTGGTTTCACACTGGACTCCCACTCCAGTTCCCAGGCTGAAACTCCCACGCACCTTTTATACAGACTTTCTCACTTTCTCAAGGAAGGAAGTCCCATAAAGCCCTTTCTGGCAGAAAGTTTCCTTTCATGATAATGAACTTCTCAACCTAACAGCAGCTGAAGCGCAGCCCTACTAACCCATAGGGCGCTGACCACTGACAACAATCATTTAATGGCCCAATTACAGCCAAATTGGTTGCCTCTGCTGGTGGAAGCTCAACTAAGTCTCACCGCCTCTAACACTTCCTGAACCAGTTTGCCCACTGAGTGCACATTGTCTCAACTGATATCAACCGTCCAGTCTGACTCCCCCCGACATGTAACACAGATACTGGTATTAGTAACTGTCATGTAATTTTTGAATGCCTTTTCATGTTACAGCAGGAAAAGCACAGGTGGAAATTATAACATGAATAAAGGCTGAATTCCAATAAGCTCCTTCAGTTTTCAGAGTCTTTGGTATTGTGTGTGCTTACTCACTGTAACAGCTTACCAGGACACTTAAAGAGAATGGATTATTAACAGCTGTGCTTTTACAGAGCTATGTGACATGCCAAAAATATCTGCTGTGGGAAACACCCAATGCATCAGTTTGCAACCTATAAGATTAAGAGTGAGCATTGTCCTCTATCCCGATAATAAATTACGCTCATTTTACAGCACCCAGCATGCAGAAACAACACAACACCAGCAAAGCACTGATAATAAACAATCAAATCAGTGTGGCATCAAGGATATGGTAGTTAGCATTGGTGTAAATAGCTCAAATGAGCATGAAATAGTTATATAACACGCCTAGTGTTAGAAATACTGTCAATGCCATAAATGACTGGTTAGTTTAAATCCAACTCTTACAACATATTACCTATTTACACTTATATAACACTTCTGGAATAGATCCTACAGCACTGCATATACAGCAGGTTGACAGTGCTTACAGAATATGAACAGTATTTTCATTCTAAACCGCTCATTCACCACAATCCCTTTTAACATTACCTTGATGAACTGTGCAGATCTTGTCAAAATAAAAGTAAACCCTGCCTCAAACTAATCATTACAAGAGAAGGAAATTACAGTCATCTTGTAAGAGCGTCCATTTTTCATGTCTCTCTTGATTTTCCTGAATACACACAAACACTGCTAATTTTATCAAAGTGTATGCCTGATGTGTTTGATTCCTATCTGTCTGTCTCCATCCATTTTTTCCAGACACGCTTTTTTTTTTGTCTTCCATCCTTGTCCCATCCCACCCTCACAGCTTCAGCAGCATGTCAAATAGTTAATCAATAGCCTCCTGCGGCTTTGTTCCCCTGCATGCTAGATAATGGTTAGACTTGCCAGTGTGCTGAACACACCTCATTAGCCACTGGTTGCAGTGGTTTGGCTTTTCTAGTGCAGCCCCAGCCCCTAGTCAACAGTATGACTAATGCACCTGACAGTCATGGCAATGACACACATATTTCAGCGTCGCTGCCACTTCATGGGCGACGACTCTCATCACACTCCAAAAACAGATGACTGCTTCTCTCTTATTTTGCATCTTTATTTATTTGTCTTTTATGCGCAAACATACATAAATAAAAGCACATATTGCTCTCTGCATGTGTGGCTGTATGTAGAGGGGGGTTAAAACCGATCTAGCTGAAAAGTCTATCTTACATCACGCAAACTGCACCTACTCACACACACCATGTAAATAAACCAAGTCAAAACATGAATGTGGGAGGCCGAATGCAAAATAAGCAGGGGAGACAAAGAGAATGGAAAAAATGGACAGAGAGAGACGGTGATGGTTGTGTGAATCGTAAAGAAGGATGGAGAAGCTCAGAGATAATCCAGAGACTGTTGTCAGCAGTTCTGCCTCAGTGCATGTGTGTGTGTGTGTGTGTGTGTGTGTGTGACAGAGAGACAGACCTGCATGTGGTGTTATTTAAAGTCACACATGTGTGGAGACAGGCATCACCTTAGCAGTGTGTACTCTGCTGAAAAGCAGACTTCCTATCAACAAATCAATACATTTATTTATCAGGGAGAACGTGAAATGTCTCCTGTTCTCCGCCGTGAATGTTAATTAGAAAACTTTGCAATTCTATGAGGTGCTAATGGTTTATTTACACTTTATTCTACACACTCACAAAATAAAAAACTCCTGCAACACGGACAGGCTGTAAAATAATGGTTGCAGATAGTTCAGTACAAACACTGCAATCAACACAGAAACTGCCAATTACAAGACAGAGTTAGCAGCATGGAAGGGCTTATGGGTAACTGAAGATTACCAAGTCATAATATCCACAATTAAACGTTCAGAATGCTTCAATGAGAAAAGAGAACAAAAAAAAAAAATCAAATGTTATGAGCCTCCTATCACTGGAGCACAAACACCTCTCTTTCTCTCTCCGTTTCCTGCCTCCCCTCGTTGCATCTCTAAAGTTCTTTTTTTCCCTCCACCTCATATTCCACCTCCTCTTTGATTGGACAAGCTCCCTTACTGGAGATTTTGATTGGCTCTGAGGCTCAGAAAGCATTGTCGTGCAGTCGGTGTCATACGGAGACAAGACTGCGGCGTCTCTATTTCAGACGCCCATGAAGATGCACACACAAATGTGCAAGCATGCAGACTCACACACGCAAACACACCAGGCTAATTTTTCCTCCTCTTTTCACCCAAACACTCCAATGTTATGATATTGAATCTAAATAATTGAAATGGAGTCCTATCGGCACACTATTCCCCAAAGTAATTATGTGAAGCAGAGATGGAGACTGTGCGCATCAGCCCCATCATGTCATCATGTTAGTCATCTTGTTCATTCCATTTCATTTCCTACAAGGCGTTAAAGTTTAAATTCGATGCTATCCCTCAGCACAGCAAATGCACAAGTCAAGACATTATTTAGTCGCTCAGATCATTTCACAATAATGTTTTGATTCTTTGGGTGGAATTGCAATCGCTAGGGTGAAAAAAAAGGTAGACCAAAAGCACAGGGAGGCATGAAATTTATTTTTCAAGGAATGATCTGATGAGCTTTACTTCCTGCCTGTCGGAGCACAGTCAATCTCTGCTCCTCTTCCACTCTTCTTGTCTTCATTGACGCCTTAATAGAGATCATGTCTAGTTATGCTTTTTTAAATCAGAAAGATTTAACTGGTTATCACTCTTATCAGGTGATGGAGAGAAGCCTGCAATATAACCTCCTGAATAGCAGGTAAAACCACTGCTTGTCTTTTTTCACACCTACACAGAGCGAGGCTAGCTGTGTCCCAGTTTCCAATCATCATGAACATATATCTGCATATGTATGTACAATCTGCAGGCAACAGGACTACATTTTGCCTTCAGAAGCGTTCTGCATTGACCAATCATGTTTGAGTGGCAGGTCAGAACGATTTAGCTTTTTAAAAATGTATCTGCATTCATATGCAAATATCTGTTTATAGAGATTAGGAAAAATGACCGGCACACGAAAAGTGATGTCTTGCTGATGGGTTCCAATTCAGCCATGTTTGTAGTCTTTATGTTAGCCTAAGTTAACTGTCTGCACCTTTATTTCTACTGTGGGGGACGCCAACCCCCTTGTTAACAAAACAACCAAATGTGTCTCCCTTTTCAACCTGCCTCCCGCTCCACCACCCCCAACGTCACTAATAGGCGGTCTGTGGTCTAGGTGTGGAACCAGATGCAGTCCTATCTGGACCTGGACCCATTGACCGGTTTAGCAGCTGGGGAAACTCAGATTAACTCAGACTCAGACCCATTGTAAGTGTTAGAAATCGCCTCGTGTGATGCTATTTAGCCAATCATATCTGTGCATTTCAATGAGTATTTCAGCTTGAGATGGTGAGTGACACACACACACACACACACACACACACACACACACACACACACACACACACACACACAAGAGGAGAGACAGCAGTCTGAGACATAAGTGAGTCAGAGAAAAGTAATTTCACAAGACGTGTTCTGAAGAGAGAAAAGTAGATGGCATAAACAAAGCTTTTAATCAAGAAAGGATTCTTAACCGTTAGGGCTGGGTAAAAAAAATCGATTCATCAATGCATTGCAATATGTTTTTTGCCAATTCAATATCGATTTATAAAATCTGAAATCTGTTATTTCCGTTGTAATGACGCCCCGCTCCTGTGGGGGCAGTGTGAGTGCTGCCGGAGTGTGACTGACGTTCAGAGGTCTCGCTTGACCCCCAAACAACGTCTGTTGTTTATTCATTAAAATGGCGACAGTAGCGCGAGGTAGCAGTGTGTTAAAATCAGCGCTGACAACATTAAAAGCCGACGTTTGGATACACAAAGTCGATAGTAGTTACGTCGTGTGTGAGCCTCGTGAGTCAGTGTTGAAACATTGCAACAATACGACGAACCCAAGTAACCATTTGAGCCGACAACGCGCAGATGTTTCGCAATCTGTTGCTAACACTAAAGCTGTGGATCACACACAAATGCAGGTAGATAAATCTGCATAAATGGTTATTACTTTTGTTAAATTCGGCTCAGGCAAAAATATGCACTTTTCTGTAGTTTACATTTATTTTAGTTTTAATTTTATTTAATAAAGAATAATGTAATGGTAAAATAAGTTTTGGTGTCAGTTTTTTTCAAAATCAATACCGATAATAGACGCTTTATTGAACACATATCAGAAGGTATTCTAATGAATTATCTGGGTATTTCTGACACCAACACATAACTAAATCAATATCAAAGCAAATGGATAAATATCGAATCGAAATCAAATCAAATCGTGACCCAAGGAATTGAAATTGAATTGAATTATGAGGTTCTTGACAATACCCAGCCCTATTACATGTTGCTTCTTCCCACTGAGTGGAGGGGTGGGTGGGTACATGTAGGCATCTACTATATCCCTGTCTATGTGTCTGCATATTAAAAATTCTACTCTTTTTTTTATTTAAAAAAAAAAGAAAACAACACTTTAAGAGGATTGGACAGCCTTGGCAGAAGTCTGCATTCTCTGAGTGCTTTTTAGTTTGAAAACTGGCACTGGTTTATAACTGTAGAAGGCCTCCCTGCTCAGCTTAAAAGTTACAGACACAGCATAAAATAACTGGAAAGTGAGCAGGAACCAAAGCAAACAGAATGCAACTGTGTAGGACCATAAGCTCACATCCTAAAACATAATCAGAACCTGACCTTGATATGTCAAAGGCAACGCTGCTAGAGGCGTCATTCCAGCTGAATCGTGACTTACTCATTCCAGGCATAAAGATATATTTTCTTTCGATATAATATAGAAATATACAGCAGATCAGCAACTTGGGAGGAGAACTATATGAAATGTGAAATGATGAATTATTCCTACTTCCAGATAAGTTGCTCTATTGAATTTTCTTTACTTATCATCTATCACTGGAGTCCCATGTGGCTTAGCGGAGCATGTTTCACTCTGCTGTATATCAGATCCTCTGAGCTGTTCTGTTACTGTACATCACATTAATTCACATATAATCCCCTGCTCTGCCACCCTTTACATTAACATTTCCAATACAATCACAGTACAGAATGAACCTGCACATGACAGATTACTTTTGCGTTTAAAAAAAATGACAGGAGAAAGACAAGAGACATCGGAGATAGGTGGGTAGAGATGAAGGGAGTGACTGAAGGAGGGATGGAGGAGGAGGGGACGCACAGATGGGCTCAGGTCAGGATGAGGAGAGAGAAGATAGCTGTGATTTGGATTTTAATGCCAGACGAAGCAGAGGGGAAGGGGTGGAGAGAGGGGAGGGAAAGGGAGCAAGGGCTACGTCAGGAAAGGATGAATATTTCATCAAACTTGTGAAGACCTGGAACTCACAGAGAGAGAGGAGGGTGAGGTGGGGAGAGCGAGGGCAGAAAAAAAGCGAGAAAGAACAAGAGAAGGACATCTACATCTGGAGCCAGTTGTACCAGCTCAAGTTCAAACTTAAATGCAGCCATACTGTCCTGTCTTCCCCTTGGGGTGATTACGCATCAATGCATTAAACATGTTTCTAAAAAGCTGCTCTAAACTTAAACGACAAAGTAGTCAAATCTCAGTTTTAGGGGTTTTAAAATACTGGAGGAGTATGGATACTAGGGAGTAAACTAAATAAAATATATATGAATATATTTGTTCACTGCATTTATGTAATTACACATTACTAAGGTCTTTAAGCTACGAGTTGAGACATTCCTTTAACTGTATTACTCGATTTTGTAGCCACATGTGGGCCAAGCAGCAAACTGTAGAGACAACACTAATATATTATCACCATAGAAAGTTGGTATGTTGAACTTGTAAGCAAACAGTTGCCTCTTTATACATCCAGCAGACACGGAGAAACATCTGAATTTATTAAAAGTTGTATTTGTGTCCATCTGATGAATTTAAGTTAAATATTCTCTCTTCTTTAAGCTCCCTTTTTGGTCTCCACCAACTCCTATGAGAAATATCTGGCTATTTGGCTGCTAAATGCTGTGCTATGTTCACCAGCTCGTCACTAAATTTGTATGTTCAGCTTTTGGTGCTGGGCAGGTAGTTTATGGCTGGTTTATCAGAGTTTTTTCCCACTGAACAAAGCTGCTGCTAAAAATAAAAACAGTAGAGTTGTGGTCCATGGATTATAAACTGCAGTCTCGGGTGATAAGTCTTTGTGGGTTGATCAGTATGAACGACCCCTTTCACATTAGAGTCATTTCATCCATCGTTAATATACAAATATTGACCTGCAGCTCTAAGTTTTAATGGTGTAACGTGGTGTAGTTTAGCTGGAAGCTACGAAGAACTTAGAGAAGAATTCACAAACAGCTGGTGCAGCCAGCTCCTGTGCACTCTGTCTTTTATGTCTTCTCCATGCCTTGTTTTCCACCGCACTGAATTTCCCCTGCACACACAATCACTTACTATTTTCTCCTTCCCCTCAGCTTCCCTCTCTCTACCTCTCCTTACATCCGCTCCTCTTTTTTTCTTCCCCGCTCTCTATCAAAAGTGGTTTCCTCTTCTCACCTCTGCTCAGTTTATTTCAGTCCTGTGCCTGTTAGCAGCGCAGGGTGGTTGTCACCCTTTTCTACCAACACTTTGCTCCCCACCCCTCACTCGTCTCCTCCTTTATCTGTACACTGGCCTAAATAATTCTCCTCCTGGTAATCTTTCTGGTTTGATCACTTTTTTTCATCCTGGCTGGTCAGTTCAGTCTCGGCCAACGCGGTGCGCCTTCCTCCTCTTGTTTATCTTCTCTCTCATTCTCCCTCCTCCTCGCTCTGTCCCTCTCTCCTCTCGCGGTCATTTAGTAGGTATATTTTCAGCAGAGGAAGAGTGCGTTTTGGCATTAGTCTCCGTGCTGGGGTTCATCAGTGCCGGGGTGCGAGGACTCAGCCTGAGAGGTTGCACGGGGGTTACTGCCACTGTGGAACTATAATTACCTCAGCTGTCAGTCAAACAGCACTGCCTCCACACACACACACACACACACACACACACACACACACACACACACACACACAGAGGCATACACACGCACACACACACATATAGAGACTCTTGTAAAGTCAGTAGGTATGTAATTGTTTGTCTGGATCTTTTACTTTATGGAAGAATATACTGAGTAACTGCTGCCCAACATCCTGCTGTGAGCTCCACTTCTGGTGCCAACAAAGGCTGACTTACAGTATGAGTGTCTAAAAAGAGGAATTATCTAATGTTTAATGTGTAAAAGTGTGTTAATATTTGTGTGCCTATTTTTCTGTGTGCATGTATATGCTTGAGTTTTTTGTGTTTTTCTGAGGACGCTCAAGTCACTGCAGGGCAGTTTTGTCTCTGCTGACTCATGTGCAAGATTCTTGTGGGTCACCAAAGGTCATCTTCTTCGATTCCCGTTCTGCATGTGATTGCGTTGCTTGGGGAAACCTTCAGACATCAGAAAAATACTGAGCTAATTAGAGGGTCTGATATTTTTGAAGGAATTTTCCTATAAGGCTGTGCGGGAATAGCAGTGGGCGTACTAAAGTATAAAAACAAAATATCTGTAGGCCAGGGATTTGGTATTAGCCTAATGGGGTGCAGGATTTTACACAGAGAGACATCTTTGGGGTATGGCAGCAATAAATGGAAAAATATACAATGAAAATCAAAACCCTACACTCCCAATTCTGAACGGATTGCAAAAATACCCTGTCAGTCACCCAAAACATCTATCATGGAAAGTATGAAACTGTTAAAATATAATTTCCATGTTGTTTGGCGTGATAAAAAAATAATACAATCTCAGTGTAAAGAGTGCAAAACAAACCAATAACCAATTATGTTTTCATCCGGCAACAGACTCCAGATGTGACAAGTGCTTCATTTTTTTCTTTTTTTTTTTGTCGTCGTTTGTGTGTGCTTTCATTGGAATAAATCAAGCTTGAATGTATCATGTATCAAATGGGTGTTATCGTGTGTTCGTAGTGGCGGTCTGGTCTCAGTAATTGGAAAACAAAGTCAAATTCATTTTAAATCCAATTTCAACCTTGTAAACTTTGAAGGATGCCAATTAGCTATGGGTAGTGAGCACGGTGCAGCGGAGACAACATCCACATTGTTTGGAGTGCAGTTAATGCTGCTAACATGGTGCCGCTTGTATGCTGAGTGTGGATCCAGGCAGAGCGGTGTTAAATATTTCAGCTGATGTCCTCGCAGGCGTTTGCTGTTCTCTCTGAGAGAGAGGCTATTGATGTGGTTAACAGCTGAAAGATGGATGAGGATGGATCAAACTAAAGCAGCAATAACAATACGGTAATAACAGTTTAACATCTTTGTTTTTCACTGTAAAATTACTGCAGTTTAGAGGATCACTGAAAGTGAAAGTGTGAGATGGAGAAACTCAGGCTGAGATGGAGCGATGGAAAAACTGAGCGGGTCCCAGAGTGCTCTGAGATTTGGATCTCTTCTGTACAACTGTTAAACCAACAGGGAGGAGTGGATGTTGATAAAGAATAGACTGTATAAAAATATTGGACTCAGCCACCACGACATTTTTGGTTTGTGGAATTCCATTTTAAAGCTTAAAGTGTGGCATTTTGGCTGTTGTTGAACCGAAAAATGACCCAATGTGACCGTATATTTGGCAGAATTTCAATGAGTGATTAAATAAACAGTGGTGTGGTGGTTAACACTGTCGCCTCAAAGCAAGAGGGTAGACATGTTAACACGTGTTTGTCTGTTTCCAATGTCATATTGACTTTTCTCTAAGTTCTGTAGTTTCCTCCCACAGTCCAAAGACATGGCCGTGTGAATGTGAGTGTGACTGCTCGTCTGTCTCTGTGTGTCAGCCCTGTGATAGTCTGGCGACCTGTCCAGGGTGAACCCTGCCTCTCACCTCAATCATAATAAATAAATGAATTTAATAAGAATTCACCCCCTGTATAGTTGTCATGAACAGGGAAATTAGCTATAGAGATCAAAACAGTTTTATGTACCAGGCTATAAACATGTTTATATCTGCTGTAAAATTGGGTGTTTTACAACCCTGATTGCACGGTTGGGATGCTGTGTAAAATGTAGGGCTGAAGTACTGACTCAGAATAATGCTAGTTGATTCGTATTGGTTGTTCAATACAAGTATCTGACAATTCGGTTTTTTCCACATAAGGGTTTAAAGTTTAAACTGGCTCGGCTGGACGTTCAGTGTATCAGTGGCGCTCATGTTATATAGTAAACAAGTAATACTTCTTACTATAGTAATATAGTAAACAGGGTAACTGCACTAATGACGGACCGGATAGGCGCAACATCTGTTGACATATAAACAAATGCCAAAGACAATGTGGTATTAAGTTTGAGCTGTCTGTAAATTCACCACTCCTCAGCAGAAGAGAGAAGGTAATGTTATCTCGGAGCCTTAAGGTGCATCTCCCTCCCTCCTCTACCTTTGTGCTGCTGCCAGCCTGTCTGCTGCAGCCTGTACTCAAGAGTAGCGTGAACGTCAAGAGCACTTACTCCGCAGGTAAATCTGGAGACAAAGATGTCCCATGAGGTGCACTACACGGTACACTGGCTAAAACACACAAACAAAAAAAACACCCGCTCGACATGAAGCAATCTTAGTCAGTAAATATGTATATTTACAAAAAACAATGAAGTTGATCAGTTTTAAAATTAAATATCTTTTCAATTAAATATGGGTCAAAATGGATTTATAAGTTATTGCATTCTGCTTTTATTTCCAACTGTTTCCAACTTTTTGAAAATCTGTATCTGTATCATGGGTGTCTATGGGAACTTACTCACTTTTGGAGCTGCCGCCATGTGGCCATTAGAGGAACTGCAGGTTTTGGCATTTTCATGTTGACGACATTTTTCAGCCCCAATTGTTGCCGTTTGAGAAAAAGAAATCACCTCAGCAGTTGTTTTTTATTAAAAAACCCTCCTTTTCTGCCATATTTGTTCCCACTGTGTCTGTCACTGAACTGGCCTCCACCAAAACATGCATCTTTTTTTTAAGTCTGGCATTAACATCCAATAACAAGCAACACATCTAATCTAATCTACGAAGAAAGACTCCATTCCACCTCGACGGGCCTCTTTCCTGTCTCTGTCTCAGCAACAAGGTGGATTCGGTCACAAATACCAATACACAAAGCGGAGAGAAGCTGTAGATGTTTTCTCTGCCATTATTTTCAGCTCTCTCTGTGCCGTAATACGCTCAGCGCTCTGTTTTGATGTGTACAATAAACTTATCAGAGAAACACCGCAGGAGGTCTGTGCAACACTGGGAGTGGCGCGGTAGGGAAGGCAGCTTAGGAGCTTATGGACAACCAACACAGCTGTTATAGACAAAACAACACTGAGCTGCACCGTTCTACATCCTGCTTGCTGCCAAGCATGGCAAATCATGCAGCGCTGCTTTCTCATAACAGGTGTAAATGTTTATGACCGACAATGAATAAGTAAAGAAATAAACAATAGACAAATATGCTGAAGCGAGTTCAAACTTGACTCAAAAAACTCTCTTAGTGTCGGTTGCTGCAGTCATATTGCTGTTGTTTCACCACTGCAAACTCTGGAGGCAATAATAAATGATTTTTTACCAGTGCGTCAAAGCTCTCACTCATTTAATGATTTGCTGCATGTTTCAAATGCATCAATTTATCCATTTTTTGGTTGGATAATGGCACTGCTCTGCGTAAAGTGCAAGAGAGCATAAACAGGTGCCAAATGTTGCACCCCAGAGTGTCGCTCCCCATTTAAACCATTTACTGCTTTACATTCTGAAAATCTTTCAGTGTTTACTTCATTTCTCCAGTCATTTTTCTCTCTCCCTTAACCCCCCTCCTCCTTCCTTTTCCCTCTCTCCCTGTTTTACATCCCTTGTCCTCTAATCGGACTTTTTTGAGAAGTAGAGAGAAGAGAGAACGTCTCCAGGAGATTTGAGAAGCCCATAAAGTAAAGCGGCTCTCTTCCAAAGGCAGCTAAGAGGCTCAGGGGAGGATGGCAGTCGCCGTCTTCTTCCAGAACATGTGCCTCAAAGCAGTGACATGGTGTCATAGTGAAAGAGGAGACCAGAGGAAGAGAGGAGAAAGTGAATAAAGCAAAGGGGGGTTGGAGAGATGGAAAGAGAAAGAGAAAGACAGAGAGAGAAAGAACTTGGTCAACTTGTCATCCATTATAGATTGCCTATTATTCATTCAGGCCCAACGCGCCTTGTGCTGTGCTGTTCTACCGCTTTCATCTCTGCTCTCTTACTCAATCTTTCTGCATGTCTGTATCTGTCTCTAGGCAGAAAACACACTGTGCAGTATTTTAGGATCTCCATAAGGGCAGCTCTGCCGCGTACTCTAAAGTGTAGTGCTGTCTTAGAACACACACATCCCAAATATATCGATCTCAAAGAGACACAGTACACAACAGGAGAGCAAGTGAAGAAGCCGAGAAAAAAGCTTGACGGAGGATTTGTCTACCTAAAATCATCTCACTGTACATGTCAGATAATGATGACTGATAAAGGTGATAGAGCTTTTTCTTGTCATATTGTACGGCACTATGTTAATGCTATTCTAAAAGTGATGAATACATAGAAATTATTATAGGAACATGGACATTTTCATCATTGTATCTCCTCGAACCCCGACTGTCCCTTTAAATTGTCCCAAAATGTCACATACATTTTGCATCTGCGTGCTCCAAAACTTCATTGCAGTTTTCAACTACACCGAGTTGACGCCATATTTTTTGGCAGCAGATATCACACTTATATCCTAGATGTTTTGAGCATTATTTTTTACGCAATTTCCCCCAAACTTTAGACTTAAAGGTATACTTATCTGATTTTCAAAAAGATCAGTATAATAACAATGTAGGCTGTATGTGTAAATAAAGTGTGGTAAACTTTTCTCCATCTTGCCAGCGTCCAGATCTCCCTGCTCATTTGAAACATGTCATCCAGCAGATTTTCATTGGCTCTTAGGCTGTTGTTTGAACTACAGATTGTGCATTCTCATTTTTGTATGTTGACCGCCACCACAGTCACAAACAGCCAGTGTTGCCTACTCTTTTCCAATGAGAGTAGCTAGCACTAGCTCCAAAAGTCCCTAAAGGTGCCAGATGATGCCATACACTCATTTGCATATCACAGATATCACTGTGCATTAATAGAAGCATTAAAACTTCCGTGAATTTCATTCAATAGAAAAATCTAATAGAATGGCATATATAGAAAATGGGCTTGCACTTGTAAAGCACTTTAGCACTACATGTCACATTCGCCCTATCACAAACATGGTTGCTGAGGCTGCTATACAAATTGCCACCTACTACTCACTTACAGTAAATGCCAACATTCATGTTAGTGGACATCCTTCATTACCTCCTGATCTACGGTGAGCTATGCCGCTTTTACTATAGTGCACCACCTTCTCATGCTTCCAATCCAGAGAATGAGAGCATCAATTTAACCACTGAAACTCACTACAGGTGAACTCCCAGGGCAGCTGGCGTCTCATGGGGGAGAGACCCCCGCTGATGGCAGAGGAGCCAGGGACTGAGATTACTCTGAGCAGCATGCATGAGAATGACTAACAATATCTTTCTTTATTTTTCCCTGGTGAGCTAATTACATAGCTAATTTTTTTGCTACTTGCTTTTTAGAAATAAATCCACTAAGAGGGTCCGACAAGTCGCAAAATCTAGCTAGAAAGTGGCAAAGCAGGCAACACTGCAAAGAGTATAGAAACAGATCGAGAGAGAGACCCACTGCTCTCTCTCTCTCTCAAAAGAAGACGAAACTAAGATCACATAGTAAAACTAAGCAGCACTGATCAAATATGATCAAGATTTTGTTACTGCGTTGCATATTTCTCACCTTCATTTTTTTCGGTTACATATTTTAGCTGACTGTTTAACTGTAATACCAGATCATTTTTACCAGCTGGCCACCATTTCGTTTTTGGATGAGCACTTTGCAATCCATCATCCACCAGTGGGAGCATTTATTTACTTTCCAGAAGTAAAATACTTATTTAATATGCATCTTCTACATCTTTGGAAACTCTAAGATCTTGGCTTGAATTCAAAAAAAGAAAGTGAATAGAGTTTGACCATGTGCAATGACTGACACACCACTGGCCCTCTTTGAGAGGGAAAAAAAAAGTGTATAGCATGTGTGCACCACGCCACGTCATTATATTTGACTGCCTGTTCTGAAATTATCCTCGGTATTCCTTTCACTGCAACAACTCCTGTTCTGAAATTATCCTCGGTATTCCTTTCACTGCAACAACTCCTGTGAATAAGCCAGCTCTCACAGGTGGCTCACCACTTGGTCTATCACAGCAATGCGCTGAGGATGCCAGAGATGCTATTCATGTTACCATGCTCAGGAGCTGCTCAGTAAACAGTTTGCTGCTGTGTAGTTGTCATAAAACAGCTTCAGAAGGTCAGAAGAGAGAGCTGGTGATGATGGTGCTTTAGAAACCTAAATTACTGTGAGTGCAACAGTCTTCTTAGGGAGCAAGAATTTACAATGCCGACCTGCTGCAAAGTCACAAACACCTACAAGGTCTAAATTCAACCTCTCACATTATAACAAGAAGTTAAATTTTACGGATTTATAACCTCACACAGGAGAACAGGCGTTAGACATATGCAGTGTGGGTTTAATGGAGGATATTATGCTTAGGTGTAAAATAACACTGCATTGGCCAAGGATGTAAAGGATGTCTGCATCTCACCTACGCTCCATATTTGTTTTTTAGACCTTCTTTTGCATTCAAAGATTATGCAACATAAACATTTGCATGTCCAGCCAAAAGCCTAAAAAGTCAGAGCGCAGCATGGTACACTGAATCAAACGTTTCTAAATAAAAGGCCATAAAACTCTGTTATCCCCTCCAATATGAAGATCGGGGTCTCCCACATATTCATTTATTTGTGGCGGCCTGCCACAATTAAAATATCAGCAGCCACAGATAGATTTTCTATTTTTTGAGCTGGACCGTTTATCTATTGGTATATACGGTTCAGTTATTTTTAGCACCACACTGTGGGAGCGCAGAGTGTTCTTTGTGCACAGATGGAGCAGCAGAATGCTGAAAGTGAAACTTTCATTTTGCTGTGTCTTAACGTTTGCGTTCACTCTCAGCAGCTGCTCCTCTCATCCATCGAACTGGTCTGATCAGCTCTGAATGGATCCACCCAGCAAGTCACAAACTGATGCTGAGGAAAAAAGAACTCATGGAGAGCTCTGCCTGGGCTGCGTTCATGAATTATCGGTTGAGGACGAGGTTAATCCATACATATGAGCCGACTTGTTCACTGGGAGGTTAAAGAGATGGTGGATGTAGTGACATCTAGGCAAGACATTAGCCACACTGCAGACCACTGTTTTAAACAACAACAAACAAAAGCAGTTTGTTTGTCGCAACAGTTTCCAGCTGAGATTGTGGCACTAGAATTGGATATTTTTCTAACCACAACCTAGTGTTTTTTGTGTCTAAATATAACCATAAATTAACCATAGCATGTGGAAATGTGAAGACACAGAATGTTTTAATATATTCACTACAAAACAATTTACGACTGTAACATATCATGGTTTGCAGAAGTGTACACCAACATTCATTCTGGAGACTGGGCTGGTCTGGAAGAAATCTGATTACTGACCAGAGTAGTACTTTTAAAGCGCTGTTTTTACTGTAATGAGACAAACTGAGCACATGTAAACACGGCATTTGTTTTCTTGCCTTAGCCTGATTTCTCACAGTAATCTGGTTTCCGGTGTGCATGTAAATGTAGTCACTGAGAAGAAGCCCTGTCAACAGCCGGGTGTGATTCAGTGCTCTGCAGAGTCAATTTGAATATTTGCACCTGAGTCCCCCAAATCCTCTCATTCTGGATTTCTTTCTATTCTGTCAAGTAGTTTTCATTCTGGCGGCCTAATTAGGGTCCGATTTACACCTGAGCCGACGGGTGACTGCAGTTAATTACATGGAAGCGCAGAGAGACAGCACTGGATTTGAGGATCACTGACGCACACAGAGACATGCCTACAGATACTGAGACACATGACACATATATGCAGGCACACTCAGCCCGTGCACACACTGAGAATTTCCCTCTGCTTCCTCCTCACCTTTCCGTCACTGTCAAAGTTGTTACATGATGTCCGTGAGACTAGACCCCACTAACACGCAACAAACAAATAGTTTAACCTCATGAGAACGGGGGAGAAACAAGAGAAAACACTCTTCTCTCTGCTCCTGAAGTGCTGTCAGACTTTGTTTTATCACAAGAGACGTTACAGAAAAGTTGCCCCTGAATTTAGAGTTTAGGGAGTTTATTTAGAAGTGCAGGGGTGTCGTCCAGGCTTTTTTTTTTTTTTTTTTTTTTAAGGAAGCAAAAGGTTCGCTTTGTGGCAGTTTGGTCTTACATGTTTGGGATAATAACAACTTCCTCTAAGTTTTAAAGTTTGGACCATCATTTCTATTGGCTGTATAATAATGTTTTCACCAAAGTAATTGCTGAGATCGGGGTGACATTGCCTCAAAGAAGTCCAACAGGGCAGAAACACGAGGCAATCAGATAAGTTCATTGTTTTTGGAGGTAGAACCAACAAAGTGCACACTAGAAATGTCAGAAATAATCCTTCATTATATCCTGAAGTAAAATGTGAGTGCACAAAGCTAGAGTAAGAACAGCAGGTCAGAGTTGGTCCAAAACTGTGATGGATGTTTACACCACACAGTTTTTCTCAATTTTACTGTTCACTGATGTTTTCTACTCTGAGTAAGCTGGACTAACCTGAGGGTTTGTTTGCATGATCTTTTGCCCTGTCAAAGAGATGTATGGAGGTTGCTCTGTGAGCCAAAGTCTTAGCAATTGAACACACTGAACTTTGGAAGTTCACACTGCAGCAACTAGGAGAACAAAACTTCATCATAATATTATATTTGCCAAATATCTCTGTTATTCTTCATCATCAAATCTTTACCCATGTAGCCTAGAAGTGAAGCATGCCGTTTCAAAACAACAACATTAAAGCAGAAATCTAAACGCTGTGTTGCTTGTCCAAGTCTAAGTTTTCTATAGTGAGCTTTCAAAACATCCCAGGGTTACGTTAGAATAAATAACAGTTCAGTTTCATGATTTATTTATAAAGCTTTACTGCTGAATAACTTTAGGCCTAACTACTTTAGCTTAAACCTGCAATACAACAACAATGCATTTATTCTACATGGATCATCAGCTGGCCGACTTTCTGTCTGCTGTGTAGCTTTAACCTCGGCCTTTAAACATTATATCATGTATGAAGCCAATACGTGCATAACTGAAGGTTTACTTTGCACAAAATCACCTTAGAATCATAAGGTTCTATGTGACACTTTTGTCAAAATTAAGCTATTAATATAGGCCTATTCTTATTCTGTGACAACATATTATAATTACATGAGATGTATTTTAATCACGCATTTTGGGATTTTTACTTTATTTATTATTAGAGTTAGTGATAGCAGTTAGAAGTTACAAGAGCTTGCTACAGCTGATAATGTGCTGTGAATTTTGGGTGGTATATCTTTCACTGTAAACAAAATATGTGCAGCACAAGAACAGAGGGCTTGACAGGCATAGCAACAGTAACTAAGGGAGGTGGGGCTTAGTGAAAGACTGACCTTTTTATTACTAATACGAATTACGGTAAAAACAATGTAAAAGTAGTTATAAACTGAAATGATCATTTAAAATTAGATCACAACATTAGTTTTTGGAATATTTTAGGTACTGCATCATTTTCTACATTTGTTGTCGGTGCTTGTTTGTGTTGATGTGTGTACTTTGTGATGTGTGTATGCGGTTTGTCTCACTCATCCTCCCAGCTGAGAAACACTGCTGTTAATTACTTAGTTGTTGAATGTTGTGAGGGCGATCCCAAGGCCTTATGGGATGGGGTGTAAATGCAAGCTGAAAACAGCAGGATGTTTGTGAGCATGTGGGTGTGCGTGTGTGTGTGTGTGTGTGTGTGTGTGTGTGTGTGTGTGTGTGTGTGTGTGTGTGTGTGTGTGTATGTGTGTGCCTGAGTGTGTCCATAGTGTTCAGCCCATTTTGCAAAGTCAGAGTGTAAACGCTCTGTATGTTCTGTAAAGGCCTACCAGAGAGAGACAGATAATGCTCTGCACTACAGGTAACAAATCCCTGTGCAGAGAATACATTGAGCAGAGAAAGTTAAAGAAATGAACAAAATGGCTTCAAAATCCAATTTCCAAAACCTGCTCTACATTCAGCAGGGAATGCTTGTTTCTGAATGCAGCATAACTTGGATTTTTTTTTTTCTTTTAAGGAGTTTTTTTTTCCTATTTCTTCCCATTTTAGCAGGTCATGCAGTACATCTCTGAAATAGGCAGCAATTAGAAGGAATACTAAATTAAAGTTTAAAATGTTTGTTTGTGTATTTAACTATTCGCTGTAGTGATGGGTAACTCAGTGACTGTCTATTACTCAGGACTCATATTCACTGTGTTGTAAATTCAGTGAATGAATCACTGAATGTGCACTGTTCCCTTACAATGAAAGAACCTGAGACAGGCTCAGACACCCTTTTTTTCATATTGCAGGTTTGAAGACACACACACACACACACACACACACACACACACACACACACACACTTTTTTTTAAAATAGTTTTGAAATGTAATGAGTGCAGATGCAGCAATTTGTTTATGATTGTTTAACTACTTGAATCACTCACTGAGTCTCTGCACGTTCACTCACAACTGACTAACTCATCGATTCAGGAAGTGATTCAGTTCACCCAAAAGATTTGTCCTTTTGAACCATCATTTGAGAACCATCAAACACTAGCACAATTATGAATTTATTCATTTGAGTTTCGCATGTGGCTGTGTGCATATGTGTCTTGTTGCTGTGAGTCTACGCATGTTAATAAATGTATTTCACGGAAATTGTGTGTGTGTGAGTGTGTGTGCGTGCGTGTGTGTGTAAGCGTGTGCCTATTCTCAGTTCTGAAAATGCTCATTTATGGTTTTCCAAACGTTTGTTTTTTTAATCTACTTCACTTCAAAGGGGCACATGGAGAGCTGGGGGCCTTCTAGCATATGGGCTCTAATTGAAGGAGAGACAGACAAACAGAGAGATAAAGACAGAGAGAGGACAGAGAGGGAGAGAAATTTGAAGCTCTGTGTGTGTGTCTGTGAGTGTGTATAAGGGGTGGGGGAAGTGCTGGCATACAGTCACCTCAGTGCAGTGAGACAGTTTACCATCATGCAAAACCCTGCAGCAGAGAACAACTGTAACAACCGTGTGTGTGTGTGTGTGTGTGTGTGTGCGTATGTGCGTGCATGCGTGTGTGTTCAGAGCTGCCATAAGCTGGCAGTAGAAAGTGGTATTTGTAAGATGCATTAGCACACCCATAAACACACAGACTTATGTTACTGGCATTGCCTACCAGCCCTCTGCTAGTTGGAGGGAAATGTCAACCAGCTCTCTCTCTCTCTCTCTCATCCTCACAAACATCTTCATTTCCCACTTGTTTTACTCAGCGTGACTGGATATAATTTGATATTTCCGATAACGGTGCCTATATAATTTCAGATTTCCTACTTTGAGAATGTTTCTATGTAACACAATGAGACAAAACAAATCCCTAAAAAAAAAAGTGTTTTATTTGTCTAAAGCTGTGCAGCAAATCTGCCTAAATGAAATACCATCTAAAATATGTCCACTAAATTTGAAAATACATATCTTTTTCTGCAGTTTGGGCCTTGTTCAAAACATAGCTAGTAATAGCTATATTCCAAATATATTATATTATATTATATTCACTTGTGAATAATCTGCAAATTACCTTCCATTTCACTGTTTGTTTGATTTTTAAATGTCAGAAAGTAGTGAAAAAAATATAATTTTAGTTTCACAGGGCCTAAGGCAATGTGGTCAAATAGCTTGTTTTACTGAAGTAAATCCAAAAAAGTGTTTCGTTGACGATCAAGTATGCAAAAGAAAAGGAACAAATCCTCACGTGAGAAGCTGTGAAACTGTACATGTGGGTCATGTTTGCTTAAAAATTATTTTCAAATGCTCCAAATAGTTGATTAATAGGTGCTTAAATTAAAAAATCAAAATAAAAATCTCGCCTCTCATATTAGTTCAGACAAGGGAACAAAAGCACTGAAATATGACGATGGTGCGTGGTCAGGGGCCGCGTGGCAGTCATTTCTGTCGCCTGTAACTTTCTCTGTGATCACTCATGTTAAACCTCAATATAGCCGATTACATGGTGCAGCTGTTGCTGTTAATTTGCAATCATAAAATAGAGATTTGATTGACGTTTGAGTGCAGGAGTACTGTAAATCCTGGTTGCCTGGCAGTTAACAGGTAATATTTATGAGACTAACTACATTGTGTGTTCAGCTGTATGGAAACAGTGCAGGCAATCAGCAGAGCTTTAATCAACTGGGGCTTTAATTTATAGTTTTATCTGTTGCCAACCAAAAACAGTGCAGAATAAGAGTCAGTAGTTTTTCCTAATGTACAGCCATAAGAGCAACCTGAAAGGACAGCTTTTTGTTGAGCTAGCTAGCATTGCAGCTGAGAGGAGGTCGCCATTAATGTTTACATCCTGCGCTGCCATAAGCCTTTCGCCCATGAGCAGATGCAACTTCCTTCTGCGCGGTGATAAGGTTGCAATAGCTTGGTAGAGAGAAAATACTTCCTACATGAAAATGCTCACAACAAGGTCTGTGGATTATTTTAAGAAACCGAGTCAGGATTTCTGGAAAGACACACTGCTGTTGAGTTTATCAAACATATTTTTTGGCACTTTGAGTACCACCAGCCCAGTGCCATCTAGTTCCATTATACTCAAGACAAGACAGACATCTCTATGGTTGATATCTCCAGCACTCACGAAGTCACACCCGAACTCTCTGGATTGAGAAAAAGCACCACAGATAGGAGGAAAATATGTATTTTTGATTTTGGGGTGAAAGGTCCCTTTAAAAACAAGACAGCTTATTCAAATTTAGCAGGCTTAGTCTGAATGTCGACTCAGATACACACAAAGAGCAGAAACCTCTCTTTCACACATTCCCTCTATCAGTGTCACTAATTCTCTCTCACACACATTATGCTACTCAATTTTGGAAAAATCCTTGACTGCAGCACTTCACAAATGAAGCATCAGAATTCAGAGCCACACTGCGTGATGGGTCAATCCCTATTCAGACACAAAGACAAATTCAGGAGGTGGAGGAAGATGAGGAGAAGGAACAGAGGAGTGGAAACAGAGTGAAGAGAGGGGTCAGAGGAAGGTGGCGCAAAATGAGAAATTGAGAGGATTATACAGCCAAGGTGAAGGTGGATTGAGTGGAGGGACTAGAATCTGGAGGGAGGATGGAGTCGCAGATATGCATTCATAATTCATTTCCAAGCTGGTGTGTGCATATGTGTGTGGGGTTTTGGTATTGGTGCGTGCGTGGGATGGCGTGCGTTTGTGACACCATGTGAGCAGCACACGTTTGTGGATGCAAAAAGGTGCGTCTTCCATGCATGCTTCTTAGAATAGATATGTGGGTATGGTGATGTCCGTGTTTGCACATGTGATACTCAGCGTAGTGATGTGTGTTTGTGTGTGCCTGTGAATGCAGGTTTCGTTTTTTCAATGGGTGCTCACGTGTGTGTGTGTGTGTGTGTGTGTTTGTTTGCAGGTGTGTTTGTGTACAACGTCTGTGGCCTTGAGGAAGAAAATCAAAACATTTGTGGAGTTGTGATGAGTGCTGTTGCCGTTGTGCTGAAAAAAAGATCAGGGACACACTGCACTAAAGGTACACTTCTCGCTCCGTTACTCGCCTCAGGTGAGGAAGAGAGCGGAGTCACCCTGCCTGGAATAAAAATGTTGCAGCTGAATTTGAAATAACGAATCGCGAAGAAGTCTTTTGTTGGAGAACCCTCGTCCTTGTGTGTGCGCCTGCATGTGTGCATGTGACAAAAAAAAGGTTCAAGGGAAATTTCTTAGAGTTTAGCTTCTCATGCAGCACCTAATATGTGGACAAATTGGAACTCGTAGAGCCAAACCAACTCATGAACCAAACCCTTCGTTTCACTCAAATCAGACAAAATATTTTCTCATTTGCCCCTTGCGTGTATCTCCCCATGCAGATAGTTTTAGCTTTATTTGTAGAGGCTTTGATACATCCATCTCCGAAACCTCTGCTGCCACCCCGGTACAATAGAGGTGAATCAAATTTCGTTTTCTGATGTTCAAAGCTCTGAAAAATGACATCTGAAAACCTCAGCAGTGACATGTCTTCCCAGAAACAGTGTCCCAGTTACCCTGAATAATCCACAGACCTTTCCGTGAACTGTTTTCATTCAAAGTACTCTACCGATACAGATAGCGGCAATGAACTGCGAGCTACTGCAATCAACTTAAGAAGATAAATATAATGTTGAGAGAGGTAGGAAACAAGGGAGGGAAAGAAGAAACTGAGGGGGGAAAACAGGACGTTGGAAGTGAATGAACAGAGTAAAAAGGTGAATAAAGCGGGATGAAGCCAGTGAATTATGGTGGCTGAATGTGGGGACATTCGATGTCAAGAAATCTCAAGTATAGCCTGAATCCTGCGAACTGATGCCCTGCTACATCATTTCTGGAGTGCACTCTTTCAGACGCGCCAACAAAGCGACCAAAAGCTTTGAGCTCCACTCTTGAGCTCTTGCTCAATCCAAGTGAGAAAAACAAACTCAAACTTTGCAGCGTCTGGTACTTTTCTGACCCATGTGTAAGCCAAACTTGAATGCAGACCCAATGACAATGTTTGTTTCCAGTAACTTCTGGGAAGTAAATCCCCACATCACGTAAATAAAATGAAATGGCACTGGGCAAAGTCTGCGTCAAAAATTTTATTTGTAGCCACCTTAAAAATCAGTATCAATTTAATTGTACTTTATATATAGAATATTTTAACCATCTTGCCTTGGCGTTAGTCAGCTCTTTCCCACAGGGAACTGTAGCAGTTATCTCAAAGCCACCAGACTCCACTGACAAATACAGTAATTTTACTAAGCAGAACACTGGAGTTGCTGGTCTTCCAGCATCGATTGGTTAGTGTGTAGGGAAAAGCAGAGAAAATATTCAAATATGCCATAAACTTATACCAATATCAATTTTTAAAATAAGTGCCTGCAGCAGTACCTTGCTTAGCTTTGGTGCAGGTAGATTTGATTGTCAAAGCTGCTACTAAAGCAACACTGTACATAAAATAAACACAGAACAAACGTCAGATAAGTTGGACCACCGTGTTTAGGTATGTATATTTGAATGTTACAGTTATGGCCGAAAATGACATGAAAAAAAAAAGTTTACTGATTTCACATATTTACACAATTGGAATTTTTGGTCAGTTGTCTACTTGGACAACATATCCTCATCTAGCAGTTCAAATGATGTTACACTGTTTATGTAAAGTCGCATAATTAACATAAAGTTAAATAGAGTAGGTTTAAGGCTGCGGACACTGTTCTCCTGGGGAAAATCCGGTGTTTTGTGACCAATCTACCACCACAGCCTGCCTCCTTACTGGACCACTCAGGACACCTTCCTCCTTTAATACCATCAGTTCATTGGTCGAGCGATTGCAGCCTTCTAAAATACACGGGTTATGCATACATTACTGGAGCATCATTACTTGGCATATGTGCACATTTTAGTGCATTACTTCTTGTAGGAAAATGCACAAACAGTGCATGAGAACAGGCTGACATGGAAGTGACTACTCATCCTAAAGATGAGGTTGTACTTTCTAGTGTGAACACAGAGTAAGCCATATCTTTAAAATAAGTGCCAGTAATTTAAGAATTTTAAATTCTAGGTCAAGTCTCTAAAATTCATAAACTTTGTCATTTCTTATTTTTAGGCCTGAACACAATTAACCACCCCATCAACTTTTCTGTCATCTAGACGAGAATCTTCACAGACATTAAACGCTTGACATTTTAGAGACAATAACTATTCAGTTAAACTGAGAATGTCTCTTTCTGTGCCATTTATGTTAACCTAAATTTAATCCTGCAGAAAGTGTCTAATGTATACAAAGCACTATGGTTCATTTATCTTCATTCTATCCCTCTCATATTGCACTACAGAAAGGCTTTTCACAGAGCGAATCACGACTTTATTTATAGAAATATCAGATTTTCAATCACATCAATGCCAGTGTGCCTTGCTATTTTTATCGGTCTTCTTTTAGGGTGCAAAATTCAAGGAAGACACAATTCAGATATGCAATAAAACACAAAAAGCGAAGACAGTGAGCATATAGCTCAACAGCAGAGAAGATGATTGCACTGCAGGAGTGGTTTGAAAGGTTTCTGTGAATGTTTAGAGACATTATCATGCCTTGACTGAGTCATCACTGGAGTCCATTGTCACTGCTGTGAATACCGCCGTCCTCCACTGAGGAGCAAAGTTTTCAGAGCCACTTTTCAATCCCACAGGCAGCGAGAAAGATTTGCAGTAAAGTTATCTCTTTAAATAGAAACAGGACCTCCAAAACGGGAGAGCAAACAGGTTCATGATCAAAATGGAGAGTTAGCAGAGAAATAAACAGAGCATAGCCTTACTGAGGAAACAAACTAGCGAGCAGAACAGGACGAGACATTTCCAGATGATTCTAACCTTCACCAAACCCAAACGCTATGACTGATGGCAGAGTTTAACCAGCAACCTTCAGACTGGCCAGATCTGATGACTGATTGAGGGAGTTTAACCGACATGCTCTTCTCGCTTCATCCATCTCTCTTTAGCTGATGGGGCAAAGCTGTGACACCTCCTCCTGTTCGCCTGTCATACATCCTTCCTCTTCCTTCCACTGCCCTTCTCATATTTCCTGACTGATGTCTTCTCTCCTCTTTTTCTCTGTCATGCCACCTGAATGTGTTTTCCTCCAGTGCCATGGTGTGAAAAATGTCAGTAAGAAAAAGCGGGCCCAAGCAAAGCACTTTGCTACGCTAATATCATGCTAACTGCGTTGTGAGAACGCTTCAAATTGCTGTCAGTTGTAGGCTATTAGAAACATTTCAGTCTGACACTCTGGATTTAGATAGAGGAGGTTGATCCAGCAATTTCATTCCAGCACAGTTTACTGTATGTAGCTGTGCTCCGAAGTCATTAATCATTTTGTTGCTGTAGGTCTCACGTTTGTCAGCTGCTAGATAACTCATTTTGGAACGAAACTGATCGCATCAAGCGCTGACAGTTCTATGGCACTTAAAATCAGCCTCTGTGGGGAGCCTGCTTAATGAGAGACCTGATGACGATCTCCTCTGCTTGTTTTGGCCAATCGGTCGGAGAAATGGCCCATGCCTGCCTGTGATTGGCTCAGTCACAGGCAAGTGTGCAGTAACAGCGTGTTATTCGATAAAACAGCCCGGTGACAGATGATCCCTCGGACAAGTCGCCACGCTGAAATCGCTCACTTAACTTGTCATTCTGGATATTTGGATTTGTAACCCGTCATTTCCTTTCTGCCTTCTTTTCTTCTCCCTTCTTTTGAATCTGTGCATGTCTGATTTACAAGTGTAATCCCCGAGCATGACGGAAATTTTCTCGCTCCGAGAGCCTCCAAAACAAATACCGTGGAAACAAGGTGTGAAAGAGCGCAGACAGTCATTGCCATGAAAGATTTATGCAATAATAAGTCCTGATGTACTTTTAGCAGTCTTTGTAATAGAGACAGATGGGAAACTAAACGAACAACAGGGAGCAGAGCGGAGGAGGGTGACAAAGGGTGATTCATACCTGCAGTGTATAGAGGAGAGAGCAGGGAATGATGTAGTCACAAGAAGAGAGGAAGAGAGATTTCGCTCGTGCTGAGGGAATTGGACAAACAGCTATAAAGAGAAGAAACAGCTCGCCCCGATGCTGCACTTTCCCTTGCTCTTCTCATTGGCTTCTTGGACAGCCTCATTTTTCGCCACTCTCCACTGAGGGAGTCTGCCAAAGAGCGTTCCAGATCCAGTCATGGCAAGACACAGGAGGGCAACCAGCGCCTCAACCACAACTGCTGCAACATACACAGAAACTGCACACACGCATTCATACACACCATCTCAGCAGACACAGATGCCTTCTGCCAGATCAGGGTCAGTCAGCTGGGAAATTCCTGTGTGTTAGCTCCACTGGGGGTTTACATCTGTGTGTTGGTGTGTGTATGAGTGTCACTTTGCATCTGAATTTGGGCCTGCGAGCTTGTGTGTTATTGTTTGGAATAGGGTACTTCTCATCATTATCACTTTTTTTGCTGATTTTCAGTTTCACCTACATTTTATGTTCCCACGCATCCAAACATTGTGTTTTCGGCTCTAGGAGGACTCTGATCGCATCATTTTACAATAAACAAGGTAGTCTTTCAATACTGGCAGCTCAGATGCTCAGATAATACCTCGGGGAATTGAAAGTGAAGACAGAAATGGCACAGATAAGCAAATGATTTGTAATACTAGCGTACGTCTAAGTAATTCAGTAATAAGCAGGTAAAATACAGAGCTTTGCCCTGCAAATGGTGAAATGTTTATGCTTAGTTTGTTTTCCAGGTGTTTCATGATCAAAATAATGTTCCCTGAGTAAGTTGTGTTTCTGTGTCGAGTACGGAGTGCGTGGGTCTTTGCTTCATGTGTCCTTAGTGCCTGAAAAAATTAGTGTTGATGCCTGAGGAGGAGGAGGAGGTGCCACACCTCATCGAAGTCTGAACACGGCCCCTGTTTCCCATTGACACATGTCACCCTGTCGGCCTGTGTTATCGTCGTGGTTTCAGTGAGGCGGGACGAGACGGAGAGCAGCAGCACTACTGTACTCCCGCTCACATCGTTCCTCCACTAATAGGCAGGAGTTAAATAGGGAAAGCTGTGACCTGCATCATCTGATTATGCATGTGGAGAGTGTGTGTATATGGGAGGGAGGGGTGGGCAAAGTTTTTCTGAGTATAATTAGAGCTTGATTAGTGTTGAGATAAGCTTAGCCTTTCAAATGACCCAATTACCGCATGCAAAGAGGGTAGAGGTTATTTTTGCATTTTCTCTCTCTCCCTCTCAATGTCTCTGCCTCTCTGTCTCCGTCCCATACACACAGACACGCTCGACCTGATCAGAGTAAAGTGTGTGTTTTTTTTTTGTTTTTTTTATGTGCCAGTGTGTTGTGTGCTGAGCAGATGTCGCAACGCCAGGCCAGGGGCAGGGGAAGAGAATCAGACCTGGCAGTGTCAGGCGGGGGGAGGATAGACCGCACAGGAACTGCACTAATTATAAGATACCTAGATATCTTGAAAAATATCTTCCAAGCGAGCCCTCTTGGATTTGTTAAGCAGGCGAGGTACCACTTAAGGTGCTTCATGATAATGAACATCGATTTTTCTTTCAACTTTAAGCACTCTGCTTCCCTGCTGGATGGAGGCAGACAACACTGCTGTGCTTGGGATCCTGAGGTTAAAGAGTCTGCAGTTTCCTATTATAACACAAAATTAAAAGGACTTTAACTGGCAGATTTACATGCTTTAACACATTAACAATAACTATTTTCACAGGACACCGTATTGTACCTTTTTAGATCTCCCTCTCTCCAGGCAGCCACTGAAGTACACCGTTATAGCGTTATAACGTTCTTGAGATGGGTATTCCATCACAGCGAGCGCTTCGTTGCCATTTATTTGACACTATGTATTCACAAGCAAGGACGATTTTGATCGTCACTGGTGCTGTGTTCAAGGACACTTCAACATCCAAAATTTCAGCTTCAGCTACTCACAATCATTCGCTTTCACAAAACAGAGCCTAGGAGACAGATGACAACAGAACATGGAGGTTGTAAAAAAGGATCACATCAACAAGCAACTCTTCATGCTCGAGGCAATCAAGGACACTCCAATGAAAAAGACTATTCTGATAGATTTGGATTCGTAAAATCTTTGTGGGACTGTAACATTTTTGTTCTTTTAGCCATGTCCCAAAGGCATTAGAGGTCGACACAAAGTGGATTTTTAAATGCTGATATAATAATGGTAATTTTGAGCAGGAAAAAGATGATAGCCAGCTAATACCACCCACTTCAGTAAAAATACAAATCTGGAACTGAACATAAAACTAATCTTAAAAAAATATATGTGGCAGTTAGTGTTATTTTTTGAGCTATTAGGTCTTTAAATTTAAAACAGGGAGTGACAGCATTCATTCAGTCACACATCGCTGGACATGCTGCTGCGTTCAAGCCAAAAACTTCCTGTAAATACACCTTAAAATAAAGGACAATACAACAGTGCAAATTTTGTGTGTCAATTAACGCTTGTATTACGCATTGTGTCTTTTAAAAATAAACGTCTTATTTCACAGACTGTACAGTTTCTGCTCATTAGATGCATACTGGCTTTTTCAAAATAAACTTAACAGCATACGTAAAAGGCTTTGTTTTTCGGTGTATTACCTTTGGTTCAGGCAACAAAATCATGTGATAAGGTATAGAAAAATCATCATGGTTTGGCTTACGATTCACTCTGGAAGTGAACAGTAAGTTTATGGGTGGAAGTCCAGAGTTTGTTGGACCTATCCATCCCTCTTGCCCTCTCCATAGGGACTTTCTAATTTTTTAAAATTACAGTATTATTCTGCAGCATTAGAAGCTGCTGCGCATCACACCACTGTGAAAGATGCATACATGTCTGATGCAAACATCCACTGACAAAGCACCAGTATCACATGAGTTAGGTCGTTGCATGCTTCCTTTCAAACTCATTTTGCCCAGTTTGTATCACACCACCATGAAAGGTGCCTCTTGTGTCTGACACAGACGTTACTAACAAAGCGGCAGCACACAAGTTCCGCTGATAACAATAGTTTGTAAAACACCTAATCAGTGCCGATTAGTCAGCCAAAACGATAAACTGGTAAACGTCTAAATACTACGCCAATTTCTATGATGCTCTGTAAACTGTTAGAATAAAGGATCAAGACTAGGATGTAGCTAGCGTCACCTGTTTGAAGAAATCAATTTTTACTCTTCTCTGGTGGGTCAGGCTGTGATTTTCCTCTAAGCTTTGCTTTAATTCTTTGTTTGGGATCACAGAAGTATGACTTTAAATAAAAGAAACTTCCAAACACAACAAAATAGTAATTCCAAGGCCACAGAGGATCAGTGGTGCAGAGCCGGAAATACTGACCTGATTTGTCTCCAATATGAAGATGGATGCAATGGTTATGTACTATATTACATGATTGGGGAGGATTATATAGTGCAGAGATATTTCAGCTGTGTCTTTGAGGCAATGACGCCATTTAAATCTCTCATTAACTCTGCCAGAGATTTATCACCATTTGAATGAGCAACGCTAAATGATCTTTGGGATTATGCTAAGCTAAATCAACCACCAACAAGAGAGGAGCAGCATCTATATTGAGTGTCTGAGCTAGCCGTCATCGCTCCTGCACCCCTTTCTCACTCCCTGCCTCCTCATAATTTTTCAAAAATTCCTTTCTTATTTCTCTCCTTTTTTTAAACTCTGTTTTCGTCTTGCTTTTTTCTGGTTGAATCCTGCCACTGCTGCTTAATTAGGGATGATTATCTGTGTCTGTATGTGGGTGTAAGCGCCTGCGGCCTGCATGCACATGTGTGTGCGCACCTGGACGCACAAAAGAATACATGTGTTTCAGTGTGACTATTTTTTTTCCCTCTCTCTGCAAGTTGAGTTGTGTGTTAATCAATTTGCAAGTGTTTATCTGACTCACCTCACAGAAGGTCATAGAATTGGTTGGCAATTCGTTGGAAGTCACAGTCGTGTGCTTGTGCAGAGCAGACAGACATTTACACACCTACCTATATAATGGTCTACGCTGCGCAGTAGATCCCTGTCACCCCCATCATCCTTTTTTAGCTCCCGTCTCACTTGCTCTGCTCTGTCTCCCTCCCACACCGCCACGCTGTGCCTCTCTCCCCTTGCCTCTGCTTTCATGTTTTAAGAGCTCCTCATTCCCTTTGAGTATGATATTGCCCACATCCTCCCCTCTCTGGCTCCCCTCCTCTCCTTTTCCCTTCCTCTCTCTCATTCCCCGCTCTGCTACTTTCTCCTTGTGTTTGCCAGAATGAGTGGCAGGTGTCTCCTCCAGATGCTAAGTTGTAGTTGGGAGGCAGTTGCGATGATGGCCTGACAAGCAGCATGTGTATGTGCTTATGTGGGGTTTCTTTTCTTTTCTTTTCTCTGTGTGTGTGTGTGTGTGTGTGTGTGCGTGTGTGTGTTTTGTGTGCACATTGTGACTGGTGTGGAGAGATGGGAGAGAGACAGAGGAGGGAGATGGCTCTTGTAATTGAACCCTGGCTGTGCCTGATGAAGCTTTCAGCAAATATCTAACCGGGGAGGCTAAGATGAGAATTTAGACAAACAACCAGCAGGAAATGGATGCAGAGACTGAGCAAGCAAGAGAGAGAGAGTTTTGATTAAAAAGGCATCACTTGCTGAAATGGACAATTACTGGTATAAAGTGGAAGCCATGGTGTATACCAACCCAGAGGACAAAAGGACATCATCACCAGCGTGATTACGATCCAATCAAGCTAGATTTTGAACAGCAAAACATCTCTGACTGTGTGATGTGGTGGACCATAATCTATCACTTTTGTAAAAGTAGAATTACACAGACATGGCCAAAATGTGGACATAGTGTGTGTGGACATCCTTTTCTATAGGCTGCTGTGCTCTTTTTGTTGAGACACCAACGGTTCTAATACCTTCATGAATCTTCATGAAACAGCAAACAGTGATCATTTAAGTCAAACCTGACTGATTGATTGACTGCAGATGTTGCACAAAATTTCCATTACAACTGACTGATTAATGGTTATTGCTTTACTTTGTGAGTGATGTCTATGAAAGGTCCTTTTTAAATAAACTTTACTTTCTGGCTGGTTGCTATGCAACGGCTAGGTCCCACCCACACAGACACTGAACCAATCAAATGACAGCACCACTGTCATCCGTGAGGAAACAAAAATCCCAATATTCGGCACTGTGGGGAACACTAATGTGGGGGCACTATCACTGAATTTCTTGCTTTTATTTTAATCATAATTTTGATCAAAAAACAACATGTTAAAACAAACACCGAGAATATCTATACTGATCTCTGAAAACTAATTATAATTTCAGTGTGATTTTAAGACAATAATGCGCCTTCAACTTTTCAGCAGCACTCTGAGGAGAATGCTTTCCTTTATCAACATGACAATAAACCTGCATACAAAGACAGGTCCAGATTGCTGTAAGGTCCAGATTTTTTTTTCCCAAGTATTTTTGAAGTATGTAAAGCCTTTATCACAGACAGCGGAGAGAGGACAATAAATAAGAAAGATTCAAATTAAAAAGGACCCCTGAGCTATATGGGGACGCCCCATGATGGTAAATTAATCCCCCTGTTTTTGTAATGAAATGATTGAGATTACACAACAGTTACTTCCAAACAATACCAAGTTGTACCAAGCAATTTGCTTGTTCGAGAGGCATTCAAATTTGTGCTGATATACAGTACATCACTATTTAACTCTTCATGTATCACTCCACTTTACAACTGTTCCAAACTGTTAATTAGGCGTTCATAAACGGTTGGTAGTTATCTAATGTCACTATAGATTGTAGTTTAACAGAGTGTTATACAGGCCTATTGTGTGTCCCTCACAAGTTGCCGTATGGCAGGAAAAAAAATTGTCGGGGGAAGCTCCACTCTTTTCAGGGTTCATGCATGTTTGGGAGTTTTGGTTAAGAAAGGGCAGCAGTTGCTGATGGAGCTGTCACACCATCTTCTGTCCTGTTTATGGTTTTATTAGTTATCCAGTAAGGCGAACCCAGGACACTTGCTTACATTAGTGGAAACGGTGTTCTTCAGCGCACCGCTGTGAGGGCTTTTCTGTGGAGCCCTCACCTGCTCTGCTGTTTTAAGCTTAGCTGCCTCAGTATGGCTAGCTGGCCAATCCCCGCATGGTGCTTCAAGACTGTGCACAACTATGTTACGAACAAGTGGCGCAGAGACAAGGACCCTTTTAAACCCAGATTAAACCTCGGTAACTCAAGAGGGGCACACAATATGCAACAGCCATTTACAGTTATAACAGTTATCTCTCGTTTGACTGGAAACACACAGATTACTGTACATGAGCAGCTGGCCACCCACATAACATGAAGACCTAGCTAACACAAAGTAGAAAAGTTTTTTGCAGGAAAATGTTTGTGTCGCTATGCAACAGCTGTCACTTCCAGCAGCTATGGAACTGCTTGTGTTGGCAGAGCCAAAAAATCATTAGATGAAGAAACAATTCATAATCTGTTGTAATTTAGTACTGTTAACTAATAAATGTCGCTTGTTGAACTGTCATATGAAAGCAATGTCACACGAGAGGGTGTGCTGTTGTACTGTATATCATCATGGCATCTGCTGTGATATTGCTTAAATGAAATGCTGTGCAGATGTAATACTCAGGCATCCACATATGCACCGTGTGTTTGTTAAGTGACTGAAGTTTATTGTAATTGTCTAGTATTGTCAGATATTTTTATACATATTAGATGAACAGGAGAGAAAAATGTTCTTGGTCTTTGCCTTTTTTTTGGAGACGAGTATTCAAATTTGCAAATGATTTAGCAAAAGCAAACATAAGATGATTAGGCTGCAGCCCACATACTGCACTTAATCTTTTTTCAACAGAGTGCCTGGTTGACAAAAATCACTAAAATATTTCAATCTTAAGAAGGTAGGTATCAAATGAGCTTTAAAACATTACAACCTTTCACCAGAGATTCACACTGGGCGCAAATCACTTTTATAGAAACTCACCCTGATTCATTTTCCTTTTTAACAGCAGTACATGGGGAAATGCGTCGTGAAGAATTACTGTTGAAGCATATTTTCATGTACCTTGCCGCTCCATACTGGGAGCTGTAACAGGTCTGAGGCTTGGCTTAATGCCAGTTTGATGCCTCAGCTAATTGCTGATTTGCAGTTAATTGTCTATTTATGTATCGCAGAGTGCGCTAGCGCTGTGGAGCTGAAGGCAGTCGAAAATCTATGTGGTGTTAAGATGTTTGGAAACATTATTTTAGCTCTTGAAAACAAGGTTTTAAGAATTTGTTGTTGATGCAAGATTGCAGATTTTCCCTCACTGGTGCTGAAAGCGACACATAAAACAGCTTATGCATTATCTAAATGCTTGTTTTATTGAAACCTTGAACTGCAAACATTTTATTCTCCTTCCCCCCTTTGCTATCAAAAGCATGTTATAACTATAATAGAGTAATAGAAATAATTTGATGTTTCATGAGGCAAATGATAAATAAAGTGTTTGAACGACTGCATGCTGGTGGGAGATTTGATGCCCCCAGTGTCAGAGCCATATGGCAGTCAGCAGCTTTTCCATCTAATATCATCACTTCCATCTCTCTCAATCTATAAATTTTAAAACACCCACGAGCAGCAAGCGAGATGTAGACACATTTCCCTCAGATGGGCTCGTATGTATACACGCTTAATAGGGACAGTCCAACAGTCCTGTGCACACTATAGTGCACAATGAGCAGCACAAAGATATAGAGGATATAATTGGAAAGAATGAAAAAGGCAAAGCGGAGGAAGAAGGAAGTCAGATATAAAGCGATGATAATGAAAATACACAAAGAAAAAAAGAGAGACTGCAGGGGTAAACAGAAGGCAACAACGAAGCAAAAGCAATTGGAAATGCAAACTAAGGCTAGAAGCGGTATCACAAGTGCATGTCAAGCAGACTTGTACTGAAAACAATTTCAATGTAAAAAAAAATAAATAAATAATCTAATGGGACCAGTGGGAACATCCTATTGGTGAGTGTAATACTGTAAACTTTCACTAACAGCTGAGAAATCACAAATGTCATCTGTGACGCAGTTAGAGCTTTGAAAAACAGAAAATTGCTTGACTCTCATTTATGGAACTCTTTAAAGCGTACTTTACCAGACGTAAAAATCTAAAGATATACTTGAAGAGCTAAATGTCACCGTCGTGTCAGTTCTGACGATAACATTTATAGGCTAAAAGAATCTAACTGTTGAGGCAAAAGGTTTAATTCAAACCAAGAAAATCCAGCTCAGTCCAGTCATTCACAAAGACACACGAGCGACAGTCACAGGCGATGCACATACAGTACTCATTTACACACTCACATACACACTGGCAAAAAGCAGCTTTATACCTAATTAACAGACACAGCAGGCGGGGCACAGCCGTGCACGGGGATAGAGCTGTGGAGGAAGGGAAGTGTAAACGGCGAAAAAGGAGGCAGGGAAGCATGAAGCAAAGGGCGACACAGATGGACAGATAAAGATGAAGAAGAGTCGGAAAGAACAGAGAGATAAAGTCATTTTGATTACCCGGGGCACCGAATACACACTGTATGTTACAGCTTGTAGCAATAATGTCTGACCAATCAAAGAAGCTAGAGGCATAAAGTGAGGAGGGCGCCGAGAGAGGGCGCCTTTTAAAGAACACTTCAGCATAAGCATCAATAATAAATATAAATTGGCCATTCTTAATTCATTTTTCAACTCTTTTCCAACCCAACACTGGGTCTATAAATTTTGGATGTAACGATGCATCGCGAGGCAGTTAAAAATCGCTAAAAAATATGTGAGATACAAAACGGTGAGAGGAAAAATGAACCGCGATACTCTTTTTGAACAGCATACAGCGTAATCTACTTTTGACTTTTCTTGCACGCCGTGCCACGTCACCACGCGTTCAACACCCTACGTCATGTCCGAGACTACAGACAACTCGCCAACGTAAATAAGACAAAGCAAAGGCTCCGCAGCAGGCAGTATTGAAATAGAAGATGCACCCTCCAGTTTCAAATCGGAAGCAGGGCAGCATTTGAGCTCTCTTTCGCAATTTTATTCTATGGAGAAAAAAAAGTCTTTTTGCCCGCCACCCCCAATAAATGTAAAAAATCTGCAAATAACCATGTATTTTTTATAAAGGTTTAACATTTATTACTTCATACATGTTGGAGGACTGAACAGTACTGTGTGTTGTTGGTTCAACAGGACCAAACATGGGCTGCCATGACGAAAGCTGGCTTTTTTTTCTTTCTGATGAAAAGGTCAGCCTTGTCAAATACGATGGACACTGCTCTCACAATACGTTTCAGATAAAATGTCATGTATACAGAGAGACACGCGGACAAACACATACACCTGCGTGTCTGTGGTTACACAAGTGTATGGAGCTATAAAGACCCATGTGTATACCTCACAGGATAATACTGCTCCGTCCTCTGCTGACATTTCAGAACATGCTGTTCTTTTACAGAGCAGCGCAGCAGTGTCCTGGGCAAACTGACATCTGTCCGTCACATCTGTCCAGGCCACTGACACACACACAAACACAAAAGCTGGACACATGTCAGCACATGATGTTCGTATCGTATCATAACTCTCTGTCCGGAAATTACTCCCTGGATCAGCATGTCTCCACCTTTGTCTCTTTTTTTTTAACCCCACAATCAAACACTGGATAATCCAAGGCCAGGGAAAAAATATGGAAAGAATAAGGAGTGATATGAGAAGAATCTGAAAACAAAAAGTAATATCCACTTCACAGGCATGATTCCCGCTTCATCCTCCACCTCCTCTCTCTCCCTCTCCCCCCCTTTCTCACTTTCCCTTATTGTGAGAATGTATTACAGGTGAGATGCGTGTTCACTTGTAAGCAGGAGAAACATCGATTTTCTGTCGCCTTTAGAGGATAACCAAAGGATGTAACACTGCAGTGCATGATAGGATGCTGCTGCTGCTGCTGCTATGTGTATGTGTGTGTGTGTGTGTGTGTGTGTGTGTGTGTGTGTGTGTGCGTGCATCTGTGCGTGCATCTGTGCGTGCATCTGTGCGTGCATCTGTGCGTGCATGTGCAGCATGATCAAGATTGATCTGAGGAAAACATAAATAGAAATGTGGCAGTCATACTATCGCACAATGAAGGAAAAAAAAAACAAGACCACACACACATTGCAGGTCTATAATATTTTTGGAGCAGTGCTTCCACATGTGGTGGGGTTAGGGTTATTCATAGGCTTCTACGAATATCAAGGTTTTGCAAAACTTGATTTCTTAAAAAATGGGAAAAAAGCAATGAGCAATTGTGAGAAGACATTACCCCCCAAAACAGAAACAAACAAAAAATTGTAAAATAAACAAGAAAGAAAACTAAAACAAACAAAAAAGTCATCATCATATTATTATTATTCTCACAATTGCTCATTGCTTTTTTCCCATTTTTTAAGAAATCAGAATTATTATTATAGTTTTCTTAACATTTTCCCCTTTTTAAAAAAAAATAGTAATAATTTTCCAAATCTACTAATTTATTGCAATTTGTCAGATATTACTTGCCCAGTTGCTTATTGCCTTATTTCCCCATTTTGAAAGAAATCAAGCCAATTTGCTTAAGGTTCAAAGGTCATATATTCTTGTGAGCAGCACATGAAAACAGATGTTGATCCAGGTTTCAGAGGGTAATGAAGACTACAGTGAAGGTGAAGGGTAAACGGTTAATAAATAATTAAAAAATATGTAAAAGAACAGGCTCCCGAAAGAACACTGAATGTTTTTTTGTGCATGTGTGTGTGCGTGTTTGTAAGAGATCTGTGTCAGTGTTGTAATTTGTCTGCACTGAACCATGCCTATTGTTGTCCTTGTAAACTGAGAGCAACGAGAGTGTTTCATTTTAGATGTGTCTGATAACAGGAGCTCCGCTGTATGAATTCAATTAATTCTGCTTGTCTTTCTCTCACACTCTTTCCCTTCATCTCTTTGTTTCATCTGCATCCTCCTCTCCTGTCCTCTCGCAGGTTATGGTGGGGTGGAGCTACTGCTGGTGCTGTGTGGCCTGGATCTCTCTCTGCCCTGCCCTCGCCACTGCATCTGCTACACTTCACCTAGCACAGTGTCCTGCCAGGCCCACAACTTCCATGCCGTGCCCGAGGGCATCCCCGCCCAGAGCGAGCGCGTCTTCCTGCAGAACAACAAGATCCAGCGGCTGCTTCGCGGCCACTTCTCGCCTACCACCACTATGTTGTGGCTTTACTCCAACAACATCTCCTACATACAACCGTCCACCTTCCACGGCTTCGACCGCCTGGAGGAGCTCGACCTCGGGGACAACCGGCACTTAAAGGCCGTTGCTTCAGACACCTTCCTAGGCCTGGGTAGGCTACACGCCCTGCACCTATACCACTGTGGCCTGATCAGCCTGCCTCCGGGGATCTTTGCAGGCCTCCATAATCTCCAGTATCTCTACCTACAGGTACATGGATAACAGCATCCTTTTATCTCTGCTGTATGTTGCATCTGCCACCACAATCGCATTATAGTGTAATCTGTCCATCAGCCCGGCTCAGCACTTACCGCCTATTCTGATTTATTCAATTTATTTTAATTGGACACTGATCACACTGCTGTTTTCCAGAGTGCGGGGAAAATACCAAAAAGCAGCCCACACATAAAAATAATCTACAGTACAACTGCTGTGGTCAAACACAGAAGACAGAACTGAAATTCAGGATTTATATAGTGGGTTTATAAAAGGACGGCGTATACTGTATGGAAATGATCACTGGTCCATATTATTGATGGGAAAATCAAGTCATATTGATGCTGAGTGCATGGTCTGACAGCTTCCTTATGTCATCTATAAAAACTTGTCAAATGTACAGAAAACCATAGCTCTCTGTGAGTAAGTCATCCATGATGGCCTCCATCTTTTAACACAGTCCTCAACCTAAAAATGCACGACTCAAAGAGCAAGGAAAAAACCTTTCTGACCCCTTTTACACTGCTCACCACTTCTTTTAGCAACTGCTCTCTGGAATCTGCTCAGATCACTGACTATTCATCAAAAAATCAAAAAATAATACCGACTTTGAATTCCTTGCATAAGTCCAGATATTTCCTGTTCTTAATTTTAGCTTTGTGTTGTATAATATTTGTATGTAATACTGATATTATTGAATTCTATGGGGATGCCGGAACTGGCCTGCACAAGGGCGTGCTCCTGCTGAAATCATTGTAACAAGTGATAAAATTGTTTTTTCTAGAGATGCACCAATTGCAATTTTCTTGGCCGATTCCAATTTCTGTTATTTTAAAATTCGGACCAGCTGATTTAGATTTAGGCCAATTCTGATTTTCTCTCTTTCTAAGGACTATAATATGGCAGCAATTGAAACATATTGGGAACCTTTCTTTAAATTCACTCAAGTCAAGAGACTTGAAATAGTAATTGCGCACGATATCAAAAGATGAGTGTCTGATTAAAAGCATGCACAAAAATCTGAGTGAAAATTAATGTTTATAACTATAAAAAAAAAAAAACCTAGTTCAAAATAGGCTCATCTGGCTGCTCAAACCATTTACCAGGGCCATCATTAGATTGCTCTTGATTGACAATTGCCTTTCAGTTCAAGCAATGTTACCATTTTATTTTCATTTGAATCATTATTGAAATCATTATTAACATCATAAAATGTCTTGCTGCTATGAAATAAACTGCCAAATCTACTTGGTAAGATAGCTAACCACAATAACAAGCAAAATAGTTTAACTTTTTTATTTGACACTTTCAGCTATGTACATCAACGGTAAAGTGAAAGCTGTAGTAATATAAGTCATACCTCCTATTGTAGCATTTCAATATCTTCCATCCACTTACATTAAATTTGTTATGCTACACTTTCAAATCCATGAGTTTTGTTTTCCAGTCTGGTAGTTAGCTTAAAACAGTTGTTTTCTGATTATGTGCAGCATGCATCTAAATGAATTCTAACTTTTGATAAGAGGGTTTGCAGCAGCTTTGACAATAGTCAGTTACTGTCTGTACTGTTGTTTGCAATGTGAACCATCATTCAGCACATACATGCAAATTTGATAAACACCGGATCAGCTATATCTGAGACTGACCAGTCATAGCTGATCAAGCTGTTACTGTCTGCTTCCAGTCACCAGCTGATCAAATGGTGCATCTCTAGATTTTACCAATAACCATACAGCAAATGAATGTAAAGTTACCCATACACTGTCAAAGGAATGTTCAGTCCGATGCATCACATTTTAAGCTTCTTTTTCTTCCTTTCTGCCTCCCCCCTACATCCTGGCAGGACAACCAGTTGGAATTCCTGGAGGATGATCTGTTCATCGACCTTCTGAACCTCAGTCATCTCTTCCTGCATGGCAATAAACTATGGAGCCTTCGCCAGAACACTTTCCGTGGTCTGGGGGTCTTAGACCGCCTTCTTCTCCACCAGAATCGAATCCAGTGGGTTGACCGCCAGGCTTTCCATGACCTGCGGCGCCTCACCACCCTGTACCTGTTTAATAACTCCCTGACTGAGCTTTCCGGATCCAGCTTGACTCTTCTGCCGGCCCTGGAGTACCTTCGACTTAACGACAACCCCTGGGAATGCGACTGCAAGGCCCTGTCACTCTGGGATTGGCTGCGGAGGTTCAGAGGCTCTACTTCCTCTCTAATATGTGTTTCACCACCAGAGCTGGCGCAAAGGGACCTGAAAACGCTGAAGAAAGAGGAGCTGCCCAGTTGCCTGTCAAGCGAGGGTCAGGCACATGGTGCCCCAGGTGGGGAGATGGAGCATGGAGAGTCTTTGAACCACCTGAATCGTCACAGAAACCATCACAACCACCATCAGCGGCCATACTTGCCCCACGGGGACCAGTACAGCTTGCCTTCACCCTCGCCCCTGCCTCGGCCACCTAAGGGAGGCCGCAGAAACTGTACCCGCCGGGGCCGCAAGGCAAAAGGGGGGCTCAATGAGGTGCAGGTACTACGGGAAGGGAGTGAGAAAGACTATACTCCAGATGGAGGGAAATATGACCTGTCTGGAACTGCACGGAGGAAGAACAAGTGCATCCCCAGAACTTCTGTCGGCCCACCAAGTGGGGTCCAGAGAGCCAATAACAGAGCGGGGTCACACTTTGCAGATTATTTTTTCTGTTTACCCTCAGCTCTGCTGCTGTCACTCATCTCTGTCATCCTACGCTGAGGCAGGAAACGGACACTTTTGTGCTGGTGATGCAACCTTATGATTCACTCTCCTGAACTACCCTGCCCTGGCTCTTCAAATGAGGCATGTGTGCATAACTGTGTGTGTACATGACTGTGTATAAAGAACATTATAAAATATCTACTGTCAAAGTATCCCTGCGATATTAAGGCAGGAATCTTTACAAGTCATAATCAAAAACATGGAAGTCAGGGAAAATAATTAAGCCCGTTGATGATGTCACCAAGGGAACATCAGGAAAACTTTACATCTGTCTCTGTGTGGCATCGATAGCTTCACTGAACTCATATACTTATAAAAACTGTACAGCCACATAAAATGAGCCGATGATTTACTCACGTAATCGCAAGAAGAACACACAGTAAGGATCAAAACTGTTCAAGTTTTGCCCTCTTGACACAATACTGCTCTGTCAGTGCACCCGCCATCTGTCACTCACGCTGAGACAAAGACGGTCATTCATAACTGTCACACTGCTCACTCAACAGCACCTTATGATCCAGAAATCAAAGACTGCAGACACAAGTGGCAGTAAAGTGATTCATTGCGGAGTAATAGCAGCAATTATTAATCACAATATATCTACCAATAAAGTGGTTTTACTCTCATGTCTCACAGCAGGGTGGATCCACTTTAATGCACATTGGTATCATTTTAGTGGATTTTTTTTTAAGAATACCACCGGAGTTGTGACTCATCGATGTAACTGACAGTCCTTCAAACTAGTCCTCTTCAAAGGTCTACATTGTCCTCAGCAACTTAAAAGCCATTCAGAACAAACATTTCATTGTAAGAGCCAAACGGTCACAGTCAGTGTAAAAGAGCGAGTGAATGGATGTCTGTCACTGTTTGTTTGAGTGTGTGTCTACTTAAAAAAAAAAAAAAAAAAACTAAAGCCATGCGGGTAGAACGACACTAGATAAGAGTGCCTAATGAGAGCCAGTGGCCAATAAGACAACGTATAGATGTAAGGAATGGTTTCTTTCACTCTTCGACCTAATTGGCTACAAAACTGAGGCCTCAACGAGCCCATGCAGGCCAAGGAAAAGCTGAGACCCAGGCCTGGCTCACAAAAACTCCCAGAAACTTTCCTCTGTAATGCTGAGGAGGAAAATGAGGAAAAATGCATTCTTCAAGCAGAGAAGATTTAATCCAAATAGTCCCAGGAGTGTTTAATGCTTGGGAAAAAAAGGCCCTACAATCAGGGAGGAGTGCTGAAGACCACCACAACACCACAATACAGATCCTGCATTTGTCTAATCAACTGCTTAAAGTGGAAACTAATTTGGTTCTGTGATGATCACCAGAGGGCAAAGGGACTGACAAACTTCTACTGAATTTCTGTCCTTGTCCTCTTTGGTGTATTCCGTGTGCTCCAAAACAGACGGACTTTACGATGTGTAAGCCCTGATCGGAGAGTTGGATATTAATGCTGCTACGTCCGGGGAAGACGGCTACTTTCTGAGGCTGTGGGTTCTTCTTCGGGAAATGACAAGCACAGAGAGGACTGTGGGTAACGATGCCCCTGCATGAACTCGACTGGTTCAAGCACACACACCCCTATCGAAGCCCAATCACCTTCACGGCCTTCCTGTCCCACTGCAAACTGCTAACCCCTGTCAGTCCGGGGCTTTCAAATCCCTCAGCAGAGCACCATAGGTTTTGACTTTCGACCTGAACTACTTCGGAGTCACTCAGTCTCAAGTGCTCAACTACAGGAGACAAAACCTGTACTGATCCACAGGGGCCACCCGGGTACATTCACTACCCAGCAATGCTAAAAGAGTTTATTTCTTATAGCATTACAAAGTTACAAATTCTATTTTAAGAAGGAGCTGCCCTTGTATGCAAAGGATGACCTATAGTAAAAAAAATCTAAAAAAACATGACATGCTGAGAAAAAGCACAATAAATTATCAGTATGGTTTGCTGGCGACCTAAAAATGTGTGGTTTGGATGGGAATCAAAAAGCAAGGGTCACATTTGTACCCTTGCTTGTGCGTGTTTCCTGCTCAGCCCCACCTTTTCGTGTCTATCTATCTAAATGTTGGGGACGAACAGAAGCCTGTCACTGGTGTCATTCTCCTGACATGTAGGATTAGAGACCCCCTTCTGGTGAACTTGTTTGTGCTGCTGTGAACCCAGAGGTGATGTAAATTGTGTCTGTTTATTCCTGTGAGGATGACTTTTTGTATAAAAAAAAAAAAGAAAAGAAAAAAAAAGAGAAACTCTCCGTCGTGTCTCCGTAGTTCCCTAAAAAAATAAACAGGGAGCTAGGGGCTGGAAGTTTATTTTTTATTTACTATGATTATTATCATCATTTCTGTTTTTTGAGTTCTGTCTTTTTTTGTTTTGCTGACTCATTCAAGATAAACGGTGCACTGCACTCCCCCCTCCTGCTCCTCCTATTCTTTTCTATCTTCCTATTCTTTCCTCTATCTTTCCCTCCCTCCTTCTCCTCTCCTCCCTCCTTCCCTACCTCCCTTCCTGTCTGCTTTTTCTCATCCTCCCTCTCCACCTTCTCCGCTACTCTCTCTTCCACCCTCGTTGCTCCCTCCTTCCCCCCCTCTATCTCCTTATTCTGTTCCTCTCCTCTCTTCCTTTATGCAACCCAAATGTTTTGTATGTGGTTATCAAACAATGCCAGACTCAAAAGCTGTTTATAAATAACATTAAACAGAAAGTGTCCTCAAATGGCTGAGGTGGTCTGTGTTTGTTTGCCTCCCTTTTGTAAGTGCATGTGCACATCTGTCGGTGTGCGTATGTGTGTGTGTGGCTAATAGACAGACCTCCGAAATGAGCCCTGAGGCTGAATGATAAGGCAGTGAAAGAAAAGAAAATGGTAAAAAGTTTTGGTTTTTTTTAAAAAAAAAAAAAAAAAGGTAATGGAATAAGTATGCACATTCATCCACTGCTGGGAGAGAAACACACCCACATTTAACCAGGATATATTTTGGCCTCCTTCATGCCCTACTTTCACTCATACACTCAGCAGCCTCGTATAAAATATGCATCAGAATGAGTGTAAGAACACGCACGCACACGCACACACGCACACCTGTCCAGCTGTATTAGCTGTGAGGGTGTGAGGGAGGTGTCTTGTGTCAGGCCAAGGTGAGGTCAAAAGGAGCGTGTGCATGTGCTACGTCTACTTTGATCCTTTGCACAGTGTTCACATTCATTCATGTGCTTTTGCACATGGCTCTGAATTTGTGTGTTTGTGTAGTGTGTGTGTGTGTGTGTGTGTGTGTGTGTGCGTGCGTGTGCGTGTGCGTGTGCGTGTGCGTGTGCGTGTGCGTGTGCGTACCTCCGGTGTACAAAGTATGCCCACTGTCACGGCAGATCCAGCCTGACAGCCGGCTCGGGCAGGGGAAGAGGTGTGCCTCTGAGAGACAGTATCACTGCTCTGTTTGTAAAACAAAGCTGACAATTGGGAGAGAGAGAGAGAGAGAGAGAGAGAGAGAGAGAGAGAGAGAGAGAGAGAAAAAGAGAGCGAGAGAGAGCGAGAGAGAGAGAGAGAGTAGAGCGAAAGGATTTAAAGGCAGAGGGGTAGAGATATCTGCAAAAGAAATCCATGAAGTAGTTATCAGAAGCAAACAGACCAGCAGCCAGGGGAGAGGAAGTGGGCATACTATGGGTGGCTGCAGCATCAGCTCTGACTTGTGCTCGGTCAGTCACAGCATGTGTCCCAAACAAAGCCCCGGCTGCAGTTTACATGTGTTCAGCCATGTCAAGAGACACCACGTGTGATGAAGAGCAGTGTTTAAATCAGAGCGCAGAGCTTTGGTCTCAGTAGGCTTACAGCAAAATATGAAATATGAATCTAAAACACTCAGATAAAGACCCATCAATTATGAAGGGACTTAAAATGACCTGTGCGGTTGAGGCAGGAAAGATGAATGAAGGACAGAGAGACAAAAAACAAGCAAAGACAAAGATACAGTTATTGTGCGATGCCATTATTAGAAATGCCTAAAATGTAAAACCGGGTATCAGTGAGTACGCAAGTCTATTCACCAATTTGATAGCACCTAATATACCACCAATATTTCTGATGTTCAAAGCAGTTTCACACTGGATGACAGCAGAGCATCAGTTTTGGCTGCAGCTCTAAAACAGAAGCCTACACAGCAAGTTCCACCGTGCAGCCGACAGAAAACTATGACCAGGCACACCAAACCAACATCAGAGAATCAGCAGCGATGACGGCCGACAACTGTGTTGCTTCACATCACTTCTGTCTTGGCCAAAAAGTTGCACATGAACTGGAATTATGGCAGTCAAATCAGATTTGGCCGTTAAAGGCGAATAGTCATCGATTTTTAAAAAAAAAAAAATTTTAATAAAGTTTTAACAGGGCTCAGTGGGACGTTCAGTGTGACAGCAGCATTCCCTAAATATAGTAAACAAGGTAAGGGCACTAATGGTGGATCGGCAGTGTGCAACGATATTTTACCAAACCTTTACTGTAGAGTGCTGTGAAAGTCAAGAGCACTAACTCCACTCCAACAATCTGGGGACAAAAACATCCCCAGAGGCACACTGCACAGCACGCTGACTAGTAAAAAAAACCAAAACAAAATAAAAAGCAACTGCTTGATTTGAAGCCATATCAGTCGACTGAGGGGTCTCAGACTGATGATTCATATCTCTGACTTTCAAGGGGCAGCTCTTACATGAACACACTGCAAAGACAACAACCAACGGCCATCAAGCACTTATGTTCCGCGCCTGTGTGAGAGGATATAACTGTCAATACCAGCAGACGGCGAGAGTCTGTAATCGTTATTCAAAAAGGAAAACTGCAAGACTGTCATGACGCTGGTTAGACAGTGAGCACATTAGCAACTGAATACAATGCTGAAAAAACAAATTATATTTACCATGCGCTAGCAAACAATACCATAAACCATCAAGAAACATTTCTGCTAAAAAGCTCTATGGCTCAAGATGTTTCGACCTCACTCCCTCGTGACTTTGTTTTTTGCTTTTCATCACCTCTGTTTCTCTTCTCATGCGCTGAGCTCAACTGCCAATTTGAGTGATTTCATTCTTCCACAGGCTCCACTGCAGCTGATTCAACACAATGAGTTGTTGGGAAAAATGGGCAAATGGTGCAGGACCTACAGCAGCGACCAGAGCAACAGACGCTCACTAACGGCCCAACACTGAGCATCGGCCAACCGTCGCCTTGGTGTGTCAGGGCCTTTAGAGCAGCACACAACACCGCCAGTTTGCAAATTGTTAAATTAGATAGATAATAAAGGAAAGTTCTATGGCATTCAGTGTGTACTTGTTCATGTTTTACATTAGATTTATTCCGAGCCGTACCATACAATATTGACAGCTATCATTCTCGATCCATACAGGAGTTTCCAAGCTGAGAAGTCATTCTTCCAGCTTTGTTGTGTTTGTGTGCTTTGAATTTGTACAGTGGGAACAACATGGAAGATACAAAGACGAAAGGTTGCATTTTAAGGCTAAGAGCACGCTGAGAACAGTTTGAAGTTTAATATAACTGATTTTATCCCTTGTTGCTGAACCAACATTCCCTAAAACCACTAAAACATAGCTTAAATATAGCTTTTCCTTACTTATTAGGCTTTATGCTAAAAAGAAAAAAAAAGTTTCTAACCAATCTTGGTCACTCTATATGGACAGCAGTTAACATTAATACCATATTACACTTAACATGTAATCAAAGATTAATATTTTATGAATCAGTAAAAACAAAATTTCTTAATCTTGACCTTTTCCCATCATGTGTAAGCATTAACGACTTCAAGTCAACAACTCATGTTAAAACATTTTTCCCAAGTCTCAGAGTTGTTTTTGCGACACGAGAGGCCATTCATTTGAATTTTCCAAGTGGAAAAGTCCTGAACACATGAACACAGCATAAGGCTCATTTCATCTGTATTTGTGCATCTTCCTGAAAGCCTACAGACAAAAGGGTGCAGTGCCACTGGAAATCGTGGGGACAGTGTGGCGTAGTTCAAGAGAGATACAACCAAATGAGATTAGGAAGACATTTTGTAAAATGGCAGAAAGGAACGAATCGGTAATTCAGTGAAGAGAATTCCCCGTCTGCTGGGGGTAATGTATTTAATAGCCACACGGACCACACTGCTGCCTCTGTTAAAAGGTACATTACTACAACCTCCTCCACTGTCGCCTCATTTGATGTTGTCTGAAACTTTTGACTCTGCCCTCTAGTGGCTGTATTTATGCCAAAACAAAGGCCGCATTGAAGTATGAGGGAAGTGACATTCACAATGTTTGAAATGGATGTATCTATTTCTGCTTGTAAAGGGAGTATAAAAGAGTCCTTAGCAGTACACAGCCAGACAAAAAATGTTTTAACACAATGGCATTGGATTGGTACTCGATGTTGACCGATATGCAAGTTCACAAATCCAAATTGGTATTTGGTAGAAAAAAATTTGTATCAGAACATCTTTCAATAAAAAAAGCATTAGAAGGAAGCAACATTAAAGATACGAGAATAAAGAGAATGACGAAGCAAGGGAGGATCTCATTAAGGAAGAGGAGAGACAAAGTAATGATAAAAGGAAGAAAGATTGCAGAAAGTTAAAATAGTAGACAGCTGTGAGGAAAAAGTTAAGGACAAAGAAGAGAAGATAAGTGAGGAGAGAAGGAAAAAGAAAGGGCAAAAGAATGAGGGAAGGAAAAGAAGCAAAGAAGAAAAAGAGGAACGAAAGGAACAGGAAAAAGAAAGAAGGGGAAGTGATAAGAAGCAAAAGAGAAAAAATAATGTTGTTAAGGACGATCAGTGCAATGTGAGAAGTTAAGGAAGGGAGGATTTTAGGGAGAAAACAAGGTAGTGAGGAAAAAGAGGGACGCACAGGGAAAGAGAGAAGTCTTCCATAGAGACATGTATACAGGCTTCATGATCAAACAGAAGAACAGCTCATCCACTAGTTCAGTCCCTAAGCTGAGGATCTGAAATAGCCGCATGTGAATATTTATATATGCCTATGTTCCCTTCCAAAGGCAAAGAGGCCAAGCAAAATTGATTTCTCTGTGTGAATCCCCGAAGAGTTGAGTCTCAGCAATAGAAAAGCAGAAAAGAGCAAGGGAGAGTGAAAAGAGAAATAAAGCAGTGCTAGAAAGAACAGTGGGAGATTTTGTGAAACAAGCAGAAAGCTAAGAAATGGGAGACACCTTCAGTGAAATGCAAATGTATGATGTTTCCAACAAACTGATGCATACACCATTTGTCCTTTGTTCACTCCATATCTCTCTCTCGCTCAGGAGCAAAATATTCCCACTACATGATTTGATTTTTGTTGCCATCGCCATCCAAGCGCACGGCGTCTACCACACACCAACTCACATGCCTTACAGAACCCCTCCTATGAACACCATTTAACACCAGCCGGCTTTTCAGTACCATAACTCCATCAGGCTTCATTATACTCACTACAGGCACATATCTGAGTCTAATTAGGATAAAGGTCAAAGTGTGGGGCCTTAATTTGAGGTTGGATCTGAAAAAAAACCCGAATGCCCGTCTGTTTCAAGTCAAAACTTACATCACATTCACTCGCACTTTCACATTTATTGACAGCTCCTTTTACTCCATCTTAGTCTAAACCAACCATACTGAGTGGTTCCATTATTCAATACCTCTACATCTTTTTAAAGGGTAACAAAAGTTCATGTGCACCATGAACAAAAAGGGGAACAATTGGAAACATTTTCAACCTTTTAGCAGCACAGTCTTACTCAAGGAAATCTGAGAAATGGCATTTGAATATGCAGCTGATGTCTTCATCATCTGTTGTGTATGCACGCTGAATAAAACGTGTCAGTGTGTTTTCATCAGTTTTAGAGTCTTGCTGCAGCTTTATTAAATGTTTCATCATCCTGGATTAATGTTTTAAATAAGTGAAAGTCTCTGTATCTGCACTGTAACACGGCACCCTGTGTTGTGTCAGAAACAATATTTGGATTTCTGACTACATTTTTAATGCACTGTTCCCTCAGCCAAACAAATAACCTCGAAACAGATCAAACAAATCGATTGAAACACATCTGTAGGGAAGTGACAGTATTCAGGCGTTATTGTTGCCATGCTGGTTCTCATCTGTGAGCTGGATAACACTGACGAACCACAGCTGAATAAAAGTACTTGGGCTTAAATGGCAAATATTGCAAATACTGCAAAGAGCAAAACAGCACTGGCCAAAATAGATCTTAAACCAAACATACCTTAACAAGAGTCAACAGCTACACTAGCAGCTCTGTGAGACTTCACTTTCTGTTGAGCTGCATGCTAACATCAGCATCCTCTTATGCTCAGGATGACAATACCACAGCAACATGCAAGTGTCATTTAGCAGGTAATGTTTGCTTATGCTAGCATGCTAACACTTGTTATTGAGCACTAGACACAAATGCTATGTCTCTATTTGGATTCTTCTGTTAGGACACTTGTATGTAGTACAACTTGTACTTTTGACAGGATAATGTTGTCTCAAATTGAACAGGGCTGCTGTTCACTTATCAGGAAGGATGGCTGCACCATTTAACCGCTTCTTCGTCGTCTTGTTTTTAATTGTAGATTGCATTACGGAGCCGAGCATTAGCAGGCCCCTGGGAAGGGAGCCAGATTTTAAAGCCAATTTAACATAGTGGCCAAATCATGTAATTTCATCATTTCCAGGTCCATCATGTGGTGGCCCCAAAAGGCTTTTTCCATAGACTCTCGCCAAAGTAAGTCGTTTCACCATCAGATTTGAGCCATTCAGTCGAACAACATTTTAAAATTCCTCAAGAGCTTCATGATTAAATCATTTTATCGAGGTTTAAGTTAGCAGAGGGCTAAACCGCAAGTTAGCCACTCAGCTGTTTCTCTTGTGCGTTTTTCTATGGGCCCAATGATAAAAGAACCGCATCATTTTATACCAACCAAGTTTTGTGGTCCCTCCCCTTGCACTACATAGAGAAGATGGCAGTCCCTGAGGGTGGGAAGCATCCAGTGAGTCACAAACTTTTTGACTGATATGAGTACCGCTACTGCACTGCACTGTGCCATAGTTGTCAGTGTGAACGCAGTTATGCACTGAAAATACTAAGTATATGTACAGAAGAGACACAGCAAAGGCAAAGGTATAGCTGAGGCTGATGGGTACGCCATTAATTTTGCAAATATTTGGTCATAAGCCGAACTATTAAATGAATTGCAACTTTATGACCTGATGAGAGCGCGAGAGGAAAAGTCAGGGAATCGTGAGAGTCATTAGGATTTATCCTCAGCGGATTTTGAATTTCTGCACAAAAAGCTAAGTAATAACAGTATAGCAATGAATCCAGTACTTGTTGAGATATTCCAGTCTGTCAGTGGTGGTAAGTGGTTTTAATTGTTTTAGGAAATGTTTGACGAGAGTACATGGAGGGGGACACATTTTGGCTCCTGTATAAAAGAAGCAGCTTCACATGAACATTCAGTTATATCTCACAGCTTTGCCGATTCCCCCCGCTGGCTGCCCACAGGAGACTGTGCGTGGCCGCCTCAACAATGACCTTAGTTCAGCTGTCTGCTGCCTTTCCACAAAGGTGTTCTCAGTTGGTTTGGTTGATTAGACCTCTACAGAAAATGCTTGACAGTCAAATCAGGCCAAGCACCAGTCGAGCATCAGTGTCGGTGTCCAGTGACCCACGTAGACGGCTCACTTTAAGACTATGGTGTGAAAAGAAAAGCAGCATCATGCCAAGAACCCCCACAGTTGCAGAGTGCTCTTCAATGTGATGCCATATACTCTAAGCTGAGAGCTGCCAAATTCTCTAACTCTCCCTGAGAGGTAAGAAAAACTGTATTTTCTTCCTACTTTTTCTAAAAAAAAAAGAAGAAAAAAAAAACTTAGAAACATCACCCAGAACTCCCCCGCTAATGGGGTGCTATCTATTATTTGGCAGTGCTCTGCTGTGCTGGGTGGTTTCCTAGAGGAGACAGCATCTCACTTTTGGCCCTCCACCTGTCATCTAGATGCTGTCCCAACTTAATTCCTACATCAGAAGTCCCTCTATATTATTAATTATTTGCAGCTTTTCAGCAGAAAGTCATTCTCCTTTTAGTTTTTAAGATGCTTTAGCTCACCCACTGCACTGATTTTGATCTGTGACTATTTCACAACACTGCACTTTTCTTTGGTATGTTCAGTTTGGTATTATACCATCTTCCCTGTTTACTCAGAGTGGGGCAACATGAGGGTTTTAACTACATTGTACCGTTCAATTTGAGGGTATGAGAAACTTAGATTGGCTCAACTGCTCGAGGGTACCTGTATAGCCAAGGAATTCCTCTCAAAAGTAGGAAGTGTTACTGTAATTTATACATTTATAAGCCTGTCAACTTTCCCATTCACGGCCAACTGGACTTGCAGTAAGACTGCCAAGTACTGCCAACTGAGATAGCAGTTTTGGTTTATAAAAGTCTCTTTTTCTACTTGAGGTCAGCCATGTGGCAAGCAAAGAAAAAAAATGAGTTACTTTTGTTAGTAAAGCTAGAATTGAATAATTAAATGTCCAAATTTTAGGAGGACATGGCAGTAATGGGATTTAATATAACAAGTATCTTTAATTTAGTGTATAATAAGCTGAAAATAAGAATTGTCATGTCTTGGTCACCTTAGAATGAGTCGTTAATATCTACACAAGGAGCGGGTCCTTGCTCACCGAGTCCACAATATTGCATTGCAAGGTTGCTATGGTATCCCAGAATGAACAAACCAAACACCTCCTCCAGATAGGGCCAAGATCTGGATCTTAAATTATCAGAGAAAAAAGGTGAGCACACATTAGACGGTGCTGGGCTAGCGGCGGAGAAACACTGTTTTTTTAATGTGAAACTGCTTTATTCAGTGTTTTTACCTGATTTTATATCACCTGGCCCATTTGTTTTTGTGGGGTGACCTCTGCAGATAAGTCAGCTCTAGAACAATGAGCAATTAAATAATCCTAACTGAGAGTTCACGCTTGGCACACAGGAAGAAGTTTCAGCCGGTTGCAATGTGCAATTGTGGCCGCTAGATCAAACAATCTGCTCCTTTAGTACAGGTTTCCCTCACTTCTGAGAGGAGCTGATGTTTTATACCTTTAAGTTATGTGTGTCAAATTACATACAAAAGCATCAATAAATTTGGCTGACTCTGGAAAGGTAGTCATCAAAAATGATCTATTCATTTAAAACTGGTGCTTAATGCATCACAACACAGACATGAACGCTTTGTGAGTATAACATACAGAGATACAGAACATGTACAGAGTTGACATTTGATGTCAACGCTCTGATGTCATCATACTCTGAGCTCAGCTCAGCCGAGTGCGCACAGTGCTGATAAACTTTCCTTCAAGACCACATCAGATACAGAGCCCAGATACAGTTATTCCCCCAAAGAGCAACTCACCAACCAGTGCAAGGCATATTCTAATTAGTGCAGTGATATGGATAATCCAAACCCCGATATCCACCTGATTTGCAGCAGCAGGCGAAGACACATCCACTGCACATAATTATTCACTCTCTGGCATGAGCACATTAAAAATTAAACACGAGTTCATGGCTTGGATCAGACAATGATAAGCAGCAGACCATCACTGCATGGAGACAAGTTCATATTTCAGCATTTGAAAATCAACAGTATGAAAGCAGCATAAGGCACCAGCCAAGCAATTAGAGAAATAAGCCAAAATAAGAAAGTAAGTCATAATGAATACCAGTGCAGATAATGTACAGAGACAGAAGGTAGCAGCAAGCAGACACCAATATACAGCACATAACTTAAGACCACTTTTTTTCTTGACAACTTATTGTACCACAATAAGTAGGCCTAAGCTAAAATTAGTAAAAAAAAAAATACCATGTCAGCTGGAATCAAATCAACACTGGGGCAACAAAGAAACATCCAGCAGTGACATTGCCAAGCACACAAACAGAGACAGCACAAATCCCAGACATCCCCTCATGACATGCATGTTAGCACCAGCGCTTACCTTTGTGGAGTGAATCAGTGACTCGCCTGCATCTCGGCGGTGCTTTCAGCTTCAGGCAACATGATATGGCAAACTTCAAGGAGAGGAGAGTTGCAGCTGCAACATGGCGTGGACCCAAACAAGTTGTTTTTTTTCCTCCACAAATCCATCCTGAAGGGACATAAATGGACTATTGGCAGGTGAGCCTCTTTATAAAATGCTGCATTCAGCAGTAGTAGCAGCCAGCAGGTGTTTGTCACAGAGTTTGCACATGGCAAGAGCAGCAGGAGCAGCAGGAGCAGCTGGAGCATTAGAGGAGAGGAGAAAAGGAGACATGGCTCAGCTGCTTTGAATAAACCGCCTCATTGCAAGGGTGCGTTGGATATATGCTGCAGCAAGTATAGCATGTCACATGTAGCAGTGCACAGCCTTTGTGCTCAAAAGTAGCAATTTCTTACCTCGACAAGCTGTTGAAGGTGAAAGTTTTAGCTGACAACTCATTTTCACTGAGGAACGACTACTGTCAAATTTAGCCACCTGCTGCCCTTCGTCTTCTTTTGTTTTACTGGCGGGATATAACAACGTTAAAGGTGCATGTCGCCACCTGCTGTGCAGGAGTGTGTAACATCCGGCAATAATTCAACAAAAAATTAGGGGGATAAATCTTCCTAAACGCTGAACCCCCTAGATTTATATATTCTGCATTTTCCCCGCATTTTCCCCGCATTAGTAATAAAATATACTTAAAATATCTAAAGTAAAAGTTCTCATTATTCAGTCCAGTAGTCCCTGTCAAATTACATTATCATCTAATCGGATTTGGTTTTGCCAAATAGTGTTGGGAAGGTTACCTTTGAAAAGTATTAGGTTACAGATGACTAGCTACACTGTCAAAAAAAATGCAAGTAATGTAACTATAACCTCATCAAAGTAATGTAACCTTTGCTTATTTTTTATTTCTGGCAAATGCCTTAACCATTGCAATAAAGCTGAAAAATGTCCATAAAAGGTGTATGGCAGAGAGAAGACATCCTTGCACCACAACAAGATGCACAGCAACAAATGTATTATTGTATAAGCTTTTAACCTAAAAAAGCATTCAGCTGTTGCTCCTTTGAAACCACCAACATCCTGATAAGTAATTGGTTTTTTTTGTCAGTAACAGATTAGAATTATGTTTATTTTGGTATTTAATTACGTAACTAGTTAGAACGACTGTTAGATTTAACAAGTTACTTCCCAACTCTGTCATAAACATGTACGGAGCATTTAAATGGTGCCGCTGGTCAAGGTAGACTCAATTGTAACTCATATACAGAGGTTTGTTTCAAAGGAATGTATCCTATCTTACACACTCATCAAAAATCTTAATATGCACAGTGGAGTAAAGCAGAGTAGAATCCAGGTGTTTAGGTCTTAAAATCGTTCATTCATTCATTCATAGATATTTGCACTGTAAAACCAACTACTGCACATCTGTACTTCCTCCACTGCACCTTTTGTATATACATTTTGTGTTCTTTATATTCTTTTTTTATTTTAAATTTTTAAATTGCTTATATGTTTTTATCTCTTACACTATTTAAATTCAATATTTTTTATTTTTCCTTTATATTAATTGTTTTGCACCAAAACACCAAGTCAAATTCCTTTCATATGTAAATGTACTTGGCAATAAAACCGGATTCTGATTGATTCTGATTCTAATATTTGCTTATGTCAGTGTATAATTTCCAAAACAATAACAAAAACCCATTATACACTTTTTTCTCATAACCATGAACAAACAGGAGCGGGAAGAGCTGTAGAGAGATTGGCAGTGATCATCTGGTTAAAGAAGGCAAATGCACCGTATGGCAGACAAGAGTACATTTCACTCTGAAAGTTCTGAATGATTATGAGTCTGACAAGGAGTGACATTCAGTTTTGATCCCCTTAGTCCTGAGGATCAATACTGTAGCAAACCACTGTGAACTCTCTCATGAACTTAGCAGATCTAACCAATATTGCACTTCTGATAAACAGATGCACAGTTAAACATTTTATTAAAAAAAAAAAAAAAGAGTGAAATTAACATAATGACAATATAAGATTACATTCCCAACTAGTATGGCAGCTGTGGTGCAGCTGTTAACAGTGAGGAGTTATGAGTATCTCTAAGTGCAGTGGGCCAATGTACAAAAGGGCCAATCAGGCATCAAAGAACACACAATACTGAGACTGTCCTTCTTAAAGTCAAGAATGACTTTCGACTGGCCGCGGATGCTGGATGATGTTCAGCTGTAATCCTCTTAGCCCGGAGTGCAGGTTTCAACTCCGCACCGCTCCATTTTGATCGGCTGTGTCAGAGACTGTCCGTGAGGTTACTTACATGGCTTCTCTTATTGTGCTGTGCTTAAATCACATGAGGTCAGGAGGGCAAAACATGTTTTTATGCCAACGTCATTTCACTAAGACACATTGTTTGAGGACTATGTGAAATTTGAAGAATTTGTCCCACACTATTTTAAGATTATCCAGTGCAGTTTATATAACACAGCTGGTGTGAAACGTGTTGTAGCATGAGGAGAGGGAGAAAATGGAGCAGTCCTCAGGAGTAGTAGTTGATATTCTCAGGAATGCTTTCAATTAAGGGCTTCTCTCTTTCCCTTATTAATTAAAGCCTAAGCATTTGGAAAATTAAAACCACATGGAGGGGAAGAACAAGAGAGAGAGAGAACAATGACTGAAGTGTAGGTGGCTTGTGCCTTGAGCTTTTTGTGTGTACCAGTGCACAATTCTCGTGTTCACATATAATGGCAGGCAAAACAGTCAGGAGGAGGGAGAAAACAGGGTGGGAGCAGGACTCAGAAAATAAAGGAGAAACAAAAGAGCTTCTTGTCATTCTCATCCTTATCTTCTCCTCATAACCTCACCCTGTTTATCTGAGTTGTGTTGCAGATTCCCTCCATCATGGTCTAATCTGTTTTTTATGAGCCTGTCTGAGCCATGTTGTGTGTATGTGTGTGGACCAAGTTGCTGGTTACAACAAAGAATGCAGTGTTTATTTGGTTATCATCAATTCCAAGTCGCAAGGCAGCTCAGTGTGTCCTTAGAGACCACGGCTGATGTAGCATTCATGTAAGTCCTCAAGGCAGGAATGCTACTGACAGCATGTTGCAATGGTATTTATTGACAAATCTTTTGCAGGGATGGCTGCCACAGTGTTTATCATCATTACGGATAAGATTTTTTTTGGTGGGTGGCTTACTTGTAGACCAGCAGAAAGTGGTTTAAAGATGTTATATATATATATATATATATATATATATATATATATGTGTGTGTGTGTAATCTGATCAGATTGATGCATGACAGGAGTAGCAGACTGCAGATTAAGTGAATGCAAACTTTTAGACCCAGTACAATGAACAGTTCAGTTACATTTTCACTCTGCCTGGTGTTCTGCTGCTCTGTCTGTGAACACAGTATGCTACATAGTGATGCAATGATCATTATTCATTTCACCGGCCAGTGTTTTTTATGCTTTGGCTGATTGGAGTATATCTTTGCAGGAGATACACAACAATATTTGCTGTGCACACTCAACGATGTGTGCAACATCTGCAATCATCAGAGTACTTCTCCTTTTTTATGTTCCTTTATTCAAGCTGTTAAAAGTTTCACTAGGATAAAACATTTTTTCAAGAGAGAGTTGTCAAAGATGGCAGCATAAAACATTTGAACAACAACAAACACAGCGCACACAATATGGACAAGACATGAAAACTGCAACAACAGAGCACAGAGATTCACACAGTCCAAGTGAACTTTAAAAGGTTTTTGAATTCTCCCGTGACCATCCAAATAAATTAGAATACAAAACCTTTGACTGAGGGAGTTAGGTGAAGTCAGTTCTTAAAAACTGACTTGAATTCATTAAGAGTAATCACTTTAGGCAATTTCACATCGACGGAGCGGCATATTTAACCCCTAAAACCTCACTGACCTGACGGTGGGTCAGCCATTAAAAACCCACAAAACTTTATTATAAATTCTAGTGAAAATCCAAAAGTTTCCAAAGTGACCAAATATGTCAGGCTGAAATTGGGGGAAATTAGCATAAAATGATACTTTCTTTTGATGGAAATGCTCCAGATGGTGCAGCCATAAAAAAACATGGAGTTATTAATATTTCCCTGAAGTGTGGACATTCAACAGCTTCAGTGAAGAGTTGCCGATACAGAATATATGCATGTATGTTGTGAGCTGTTGCAAGTGGACCTGAGCGCAGACAGGATGCAGATGAGGTTTCACAGGTTTGCTGCTGGAGTGCTAAAGCTGGAGATGACCAAGGTGAGAGAGAACGACAGAGGGAGAGGGGACATGAGGAGTGTCTGGCAGGCATGGCGGCAGAGGAAGCAGAGGGAATGAGTTGGCAAGCAGGCAGACAAGCAAGTGAACAGGATTCCCCGAGCACAAGGAACAGACAAGCAATAGGAAAGGTACAAATACACAAGTAATTTCAACTAGTAGAGTCAACAGAGTAAAAGCCCGAGTGTAGCCACCACTGAGAGTGGAACAATGATTTGGCGCTAAATGGAAGAAAAGCCATGGTTAATGTAAAGCATTGTAGGATGATGAGCTGATTGCAGGCACAAAACTCATATACGCACACACAGAGACTAACCAGGAACATGGAAGACAAGAGGAGTGATGGAACAAGAACATTAAGAAGAAAAAGGGTGAGACAGAGGTACAGCTGAGGACTTTACCAAGTAGTAACCTCCACGATTGAAAAATGAAGCCAAATGGAAGTGCCAAAAGCTGCAGATCATCAAATGGCCACTTGAGACTGTTTCTAAAGGTTTATCAATCCCATAGACCTTTCAGTTAAAATGCTCAACTGTACAGCAGAAACACGATTATAGTCTTGTACAAAAAAACAATGTTGATCTCTTTAGATAATTCTTTTAACATGTTGTATCTTGATTGATTTTTACGATTTCATCAAATGCTTTTATGATTTTAAGAATTTATTTTGTCTTAACGAGTTATTAAATGTCCTTTTATGCTGAATTGACTTGCTGGCCTGTTTTATGTTCATTCTGTCTGTTTTCATATGAAGCAGACTACACATGTGCTTTTAATGCCTTTACTGCTTGCCCAAGAGGGACTTCTTAAGAAAAACATGCTGGAAGGCAAATGATTCTGATGGACTGGAAAATTTGGAACTGGTTCTCAATAATAACTGTTTTTTCCATCCCTACCCATGACAATCTGTAGATCAACCACAGTGTGCTTTCTAACTATTATATTAAGCTCCTCTTGTCTACTTCCACAGTTCACCTTTGCTCTTGACCCTGTCCGTCAGAAGCAAAGGTGATGGGTGGAAGCAGAGAGACATCCACAAAACCTTGTCAACAATTTCTGTAACTCGACACTGGCATTGTTTGCAACTGTTGCAACTGTGTTCCTTTGAGTGAGTAATTAGTTTTAGGAAATGCAAAGAGTCTCTAATACAGCTTGAGACTGATAGGGCTAGGTATAGTTACTATAGTTACTATAGTTACTTGGTATTGGTATCACTTTAAGGGTGCTGGTATAGGTACTGGTATTGTAACTTTTCAAATGATAGTCAGCCCTACTATGTGGAGACTTATGAGAAAAATCCCTCTAGCAATTAAGGAGGTAAATGCTGTAACCACTTGAGCTTCGACTTTAATGAAGCTTTTGGCACAAATCCAAATCACACAAAAGGTTGGGGGAGATTTTTCAACAGTCCCGTGAAGTTCATCCTCGACCTTGGGATTAGTACGTGACAAAATAATCTCAACTCATGGTCCACTTGAGTTGGGATTATTTAGTCATTTAATTATTTCCCCAGCCAGTAAGAGAATTGTTCAGAAACAATGTCACTCTTTGTTGTCACTTTTAAAGGCTATGACGATGACTTCATCATGTTGGTTGAAGTGGAGGATTCTTTTAACGCAGAGAGCTGACATCTGCTCATTATCAAAATCACTGGGACTGTGCAGTAATGGGTTAAAGTTTCCTAGTAGCAAAGGGTTGTTTTGCCCATTGTTTATAAAATTAGGATAATTTGATCAAAAACTTTAACAAATGTGTTTGTTGTCCAAAATAATGAACATGTGAAATTAAAATCTGCAAATGATAAAAATGGTAAGAATCAGTCTCATTTATTCAAATTCAAAATCATGGGAAGAAAGCAATAAGCAAGGAAAGAAGAAATGACCAAAAAAATAATGAGAAAATTACCTGAAAATTAGTTTCAAGAGTTTTTTTTTATATAGTTTTTTTTACTAGCTTTTTGGCTTCCATATTTTTTCCATAGCTTTTTAAAAGAAATACATTTCTAAATCTACTAATATCTTGACATTTGTGAAACATTTCTTATCAAGTTGTTCTTTGCTTTTCCCCATGTTTTTGACAGAGTGACTAAAATCTAAAGAATGAATTCTCCAGAAATGGAGGGAATCTTTCTATAACTCACCAGTTAAAATCAACAATGCTGCTAATTGCTCACTAAAAACTCCCATGAAGAACAGCAATTCAATACTCACTCACTGTTTCTCTCTAAAGCTTTTTCTTGGTTCCTCATCCGAGAGCCCATTGATATCTGAAGAGAAAGTGATGGAATTGAATTTTTTTTCTTTTTCTACTTTTTCTTTTTTTTTTTTTTTTACCGGGCAGAAAAGCTGTCAGCAGATTATGTGGGAGGACAGCGAGTTGACAAGATTTGTCAGTTTTCACTCTCTTCCACCCTCTCCCTCACACACACACACACACACTTCGACACATCTGAGAAGGAAAAGCCCATCGCTTACAAGCTCTAACCAAATAAATAACAGCACAAAGAAGGACATAAGGATAAACATGCTGATTTGGATTACACTTTATTTACCTCTCTTTCTCTGCTGATATCATCACTGCCTTACTGCCTGCTTTTTGTTCCCTCCATCAAACCCTCTCTGTTTTCTCCATCATTCTGTCTACTTTTGTCTCACTCACCCACTCTCCAACTCTGTCACCTCTCCTTATGTCTCACATCTCAGTCCCCATCCCCGCCTCCCTCTCCCTTCCTGCCAGATGCCTATGATTCACATTCGAAGTGTTTATACCTCCTGCTGTTCCTCTCTTTTCCTCCCACCCTCACACTCTTACCTCATCCTCACGGTTTCTCCCTCTCTCTCAGCCCTGCTCCTCTCTCCCTCGCTCCTTCCCTCTCCTCATTTCTTCTTCTTCTCCCACAGTTTTTCCTCCCTCCTCCTGTGCCTCTTAGATAACTGTCTTTGCCGCTGAAACTTTCATCACTGTAAGACCAAGAGAAACGGAGGAGGGTGCGACACCCATCCGTGTCACCCTGTCACTCCCTCTTCATCCCTCTGTGTGGATTCCTCCCATCTTTTCTTCCACAGCAGCTCTCTGAGATCCATCACTTCCTCAATCCTTGCCAAGTAAATCACCTCCTCTGCTCCTTGTTACTCTTTGAGACTTTTGCTGTCTCGTGTTGTGACAAAGTTGCTATGACTTCTCATGACAGCCTCAATAGAAGGCTCCGAGCTTGCTATTTATACTCTGTATGGTTTATATGTAGTTCAGATGTGAGACCAAGGATAAGCAACTTGCTTTGCTGGCCCCATCAGTTGCAGCAGCCCCATACATGTTTCTAGGATTTTAGGACATTTCTCAGATTTTTAGGAAGTTTCTGGGATCCCAGACATTTAATTTTAGGTTAAGACATTTCTCGGATTGTAGGACATATGCTGGATTTTAGGACAGTTGTAGGGTTTTATGACATTTGTAGGATTTTAAGACATTTCTAGGATTGAAGCACTTTGCTAGGATTTTAGGACATTTCTAGGATTTTAGGACAATTATAAGGTTTTAGTACATTTCTATTTCAGGATGTTTCTGGGATTTTAGGACATTTCTAGGATTTAAGGACATTTCTACAGGTTTAGGAAGTTTTTAGGATTTTAGGATTTGAGTTTTTTTCTAGGATATTAGAACATTTCTAAAATTTTAGGATATTACTTGATTTTAGGACGTTTCTAAAGTTCTAGGACATTACTTGATTTTAGTACATTAAGACATTAGGGAGCCACTGCAGAAGAAGACAATGCAATGAAGGAGAGCAATGGGTCTTTAATAGCGGACAGCCCACAGGCAATGGAACAAGATGGATGGATGGAAATGCACCCTCTGTCTCATTTTGAATTTCTAACATGTGGTTACATTTTGAATTATTCCAAAAGTGGCAGTGGGGGCTTAAAAATATGGATACAGATACTGTGATGAAACACAACACAAGAGTTAAAATTTCTGATGAAAAAAACTAAAGAAAAGAAAAAGAAAATCTCTACCGGACCAGAGGCTGCTTTTCAGACTATTAATGATCATCTGGTGATCTTTTCTAAAACTGAATAAATAAATACAATTAAATTTTAAAAAAATAAGGGTGCAAAACTTTAGTTCCAAAACTTCTGATTTCTGAAATTTGCATGGTGAGTTTTTCCTCTATTTAATATGTATTTGTGTAATAATATGTGTATCCTTGGCAGTTTTGAAAACAAAGAGTTCATATTCAGATATTGGATTCTTTTACTGTCAGGTCTGCATAAATAATAATAAGTATTATGGTGCATTTGCTGTAGTCTCTGTATTTACGGCTGCTATACTTGATGATTTCACATTAAGAATGGATCAAAAGACAATGTGCATGTGAAACAGATGCTCATAATGACAAACCAGAGAATCATCACACAACTATTCCCCTCAACTCTACAGAGCATTTCAGCATTTTTTTTGTAGCAAATTTGCTGTCATAGTTCACTCTCACAACCCTCATCAAAACTGCTTTACACTACTTGACTAGCTGGTGAACATAATGAAGCGTTTAGCAGCTAAAAAGAGTTGGTGGAGACCAAAAACAGAGCTAACAGAAAGTGGATAATTAAAGCCAGAGATGCTCCCAACCTGATTGCTAGAATAATGTTGGTGTTGTACATGTCTGCAAACCACTGATATGATAAATTTGTAGGTTTTATCTGTTAAATTTGCTTGTTTTATATGTAGTGGATATGCTGACACTTTACATTTCTTTATGTATTTTAGTTTTGAACATGTTGTAAGAATGCTGTGGCTATTTCATGATTAGGTTTAGAGCACAAATGCCACTTAATAAGAATTGAAAAAGAATGTGTTTGGGTTTAAAATACCCTTTTAGTCACCACAAACACAGTTAGAAATGTCCCAACATCTTGCTAAAAAATTTTAGGTTTTGTCACAACAAACATGGCTGGAAAATTCCTGATGTCTTTTTTTTAAATACTCAGTTTTGTTGCAAGAAAAACAGCTGTAAATGTCCTAAAGTTTCTGTCTCTGTCTTATAATACCTGTTTTTGTCAGCATAACACAGCTGGAAATTCCTCAATGTCTCTTCAAAAATATCCGCTTTCATTATACAGTGGTCTGCTCCTGTTCGCTGTCTCGCCGAGCTGTCACACCGTCACCATCCCCATCCTGTCCTTCTGACTACAAACTCAGAACACTTCAAAGATGTTGATATGATATCAACTGATACGGGTTTAAACATATTTTTACCTGGTATGGAGGATGTGGGTGCTTTCTCATACTTTATGTGTAATGTCAGCTTTAAAAAGCCTAAAAAAACATCAGCTTCTTCTTTGAGTTGTGCTCCGTCTTTGTGCTCTAACATGATTTGTATCCCTTGAAAACTCCCATGATTTATTACCTCAGCAGGGACACATGAACAGATGTTGAGTATGCTGCTGGGCTGCCTGTCTGTGCACTTTCTGTGTGTGCCTTTGGATTTCACTTGAACTTAGACTAAGGCGAGAAACAATAGATTGTATCATTGACTTCAATGGTATTTTGATATATTTGTGATTGCTGTTGGTTTTTATTTTTGTTTGTTTGTTTATTATTTGAAGGAATAAAACTGCCTATATGAAATAGGTGTCGTAAATCTGTTTTATTATTTCCATCTGGATAAAAACCCTGTGAGGTAGAATCTGTCTGTATTTTAAACCATTAATTTGTCACACTAAATAAAGACTTTTCTCCTTACCCTTCCCAGGAATGCATGTTTCCTGTCTGAGGAAAAACAATTGTTCTCACAATAAGTCTTTGTGGTTGAAGCACTTCAGCCTGATGTAATATTTGGCCTCACTGCTGGCAACATATTACAGCATCCTATAACCACATCCAACTTCTCCCCAGTAACGTCATGCTATGTGACTGCTGCGTGGCTGTTGTTCAAAATTTTAAAAGAGAGCTCAGAGAAGCACAGTGCATTTGGTTTTCATACAATTTCCTTACAGTTCACAAGGAGTTGTAGCTTAAGCCACACACACAAATACACAAATACACACTCGGGTGACTCAGACAGTGTGCTCATGGTGATACCAGATTGGGGGGTGGGGGTTTACAGCAGACAAATACAGCTGGCCATGCTTGTACACTCCACTAAACCATTTGTTCTGCAAACACACATGTCAATGCTCTAGACACAAAAACAAACATGCACATCCACAAATGCCCACAAGCGCGTGAAGATGTTCACTTAGTGCCGAATTCTGTCTAAAAAAATCCAGTCTAGTCATGAGCGCTTGTGTAACATTTCTCAGTTGAATTGCCGTAAATTTAAAAAAGTGTTTTTCACTCCATATGAGTTAGAGTGTACAGCACAAAGGGATGACATATAATGTGCAGCTATTTTGCTTTAATGGCTTTACACTGGAATATTATATTTATTTAAACACCAACTGCAATATCATTTTACAGATGAGATCAAAATAATGCTGATCTGATAAAGCTACAGATTGTTCCCATATGCTGACTGCTGAACCACTTGCATGTTCTGTAACATCATCATGCGGCGACCTTCACTTCTTCCAGATCAGCATTTTCAACACTCATAAAGATTCCTCTATTTTTTGGCGTAGGTGACAACTGACAGAAATGTGACCCAAGTTTTTCTTCCACATAACAAAACACTGTCTATTAGAAAGCCCGGCCGAGGCATGCTGCGTGAAGTGAAGCTCCATCTGGCTCTGTCGTCAGTCCTCATTATTTCTGCCTGCCCAGTGGCCCAGTACCACACAGGCAGCTATTTACTGATGACAACTAACTAACTCCACAGGCAGGGGAACTTTTGCTCATGCTCTCTCTCAAGACCTCTGGGTAGCAGGCACACACACACACACACACACAGACACACAGACACACACACAGCCGTACGTATAACCATGCCTCTCAGGTATTACTGCAGAGGTTATACACACAGACATGCACACACTTTGTCTCCGGTGTATTGTCCCAGACAGATAGTCCTGCTCCCTCATAAATGCTAACCTACATAGTATGTGCGTCCTAGTTTTGTCTGGTGGCATGCATAACCCTGCTATATTACGAATGTGAACACACACACATTAAGAAAAGCAGGTAACCTAAAGAGTCCTCTAAGGCACTAAATTATTGTTGCTAGTCCCGAAGAAATCAATGATGTGTTGTGAGGGAAGCCTCGGTGTGATCACAGTAGGTGTGTGTGTTACAATTCCATATATACAATAACATAGCTAAAATACTGGACACTGTGACAGATGATATTTCACAAAAGGAACGCGGCCTAACTGTGGCTTCTAATTGGTCTTTCCAGAGGAGAAGAAATGCACTGGAGCGCACAAATCAGTTTAATGGTGAAAACATACTAACACCATTGTGTCTTCATCAGAGTCAAAGACAGCAAAAACAAACTGGCATGCTCATATGTAGTCAACCTACACCAGGGGCACGTTCAATTTTAAAATGGTGTGCACTGTTTTGTTACATTTTCCAGGGTAAAACGACGTGTTTTTCTCCAAAACAGTATAAAACGGTGTGCACCGGGCTTTGTGGTCTATTTGTTTCATTTTATCTGCAATAAAATCAAAGAAAAAAACACATTTGCCACTGCATTTCATTAAATTAACTTTGTGACCTTTTTATCATAATTTACACTGTGCTCTAACTGTCTTTGTGCTTCTTTTGCACCCCTGACAAAGTGAATTTCCTTTTTGGATTGTAAAGTGTTACAGTTGAGGCAATATATTTATGAAAACTAAAGTTAACACAAATAAACAGTTGGGTTTGTGCTGTGCTGTGCAGGTGTTGTAGGTGCGCAAGGACAACAAGATGATGCGAAGTGGATGTCAGGTGAAGGAAGAAAAGGCAGAATTAAGGACATGGGCCATCTTTTGCAGGGGAACTGGATGAACTGACAGCCCTCCACTGTCAGCCGATTGTGTGCTGCGACAGCTCTAATCAAGGACAGCTCTCTGGACAATGGGAGGACTTAGATAAGTCAAAGCCAATACAATACAGCTGTAAAAAAGGAGAATGTCTCACATTTCCTCAGTTTTAATTTACAGTATGAACAATGTCACCTATATATCCAACCATAAGGTTTTATTTTTTTAAGCCTTTAACTCTTTTTTGACTGTTTTATCAAAGTTTGCTGTAAAAAAGTTTGAAATATCTTATAAAAAACCTAAATAAAGGACATATGTGCATATCAAACACAAGTAAGCTGAGAGGTGATAGTCCTCCTCCAGCCATTTAGGTTGGTTGATTAAAAAATGTTCAGAAGGAGGAACAATTGTTTGGGGAAATGGAAAATGAGTCCCGTTTTTTCTTTTCTGCTTGCAAATGGTGATGATTTAAGGGAGTTAATTTTCAAAAAAAAAAAAACACCCCGGTGTACAGCTGAGCGAAAAGGAATGGAATATTTTTTTTCAATTTTTTTATTTGTATGTATGTGAGTTTAATAACTTTGTCTCAAAACCAGAGACATGATGGATCATTTAATTATTATTTTTTTTATTATTTATATAATATATGCTTCAAACAGTGATATGAATTTTGTTGTAAACGATGGCCTTATTGTGACAGCGAAAGATGCATAAATTGCTTCTCTATTTTTGGACATTGTTTGGAAATGTATGTGCTATACTTCAGACCTGGCTTGTATTAATTTTTTGTCTTGAAGGCCCATGCTGGCTGGGCATAGTACATGAGACAGACATTTAAAAAATAGTCAAAATAATTATAAAAATAATAATTCATATGTTATGTCATATTAATCAGGCATAGAAAATCTAAGCTTTAAACAACAACTTAGTTAATGTCAGTGTATAATTACAGACAGAAGTGTAGTACTAAATTCTGGGCCCGATGCATACGCAATCTTATTATTCAGTAACACACCCCCCACCCCTGGTTACAGACATGTACAAATGTTTACTGTTAAACAGAAAACATACATGCTGGCAAATTCACCTACTGCATTTCCTGCTTCTGTTTGGACCATGACAACCCTTCACCTGATTCAGTTTTTATTGCAGCCTTAACACTTCTAACATTACACTCAACCCCATAAGATCAATTGTAACTCAACTGCTGTGAGTATCACCTGAAACTCAGTAGACTCTTCATAATCACTTGACGTTAAGTGGAGCATCAGTACTGAACTATCTAAAAATGTCCAAATGCTTTACAACTTAGAACTCATACACTGGTTAATGCTAAATTCAATTTCCAACCTTGTGCAACTACAAAGGGAGGGTTAACATTTTCCAAATATAAAGAGTAAAACTTCATTGTTGAAAAATGTCTTGTTTACAAATAGTGCAGGAGCAGAAAAAACACTGCTGAATTATGAGCAGGTTTCAGAGTAGTACAGTAATTCTTCCTCTGACTGCAAAGGCAGTAGTTGCTGTGTATTTCTCACTCCTTACCTCAGTATTTCTTAGAAACACACACTTAGCAGAAGGAAGGTGTGTCACTGATTGAAGCATCCTACTCACAACATGTTGCCTTCTGAGTCAGTGCTTTTGGAAACAGAACAGGACCATAAATTAACACATAATTTCGCGGCTACACTACTCAATTATTACCTTTCTCCTGAATGCAGCACATTGCATACAGTAGATTTCCTGTGGCTCTCTTGTCCTCAGAATTGTGGTCTAAGGGACTGGAAGAGGAGCAAGTCTTAAATCAACACAATAAGTTACAATTTCCCTGAACACCCGCACTACAAGACTATCCGTAATGAAATATGTCATTATTCCTCCGTGAAACAACTCTTTCAGCTCCCACAGTATGATAACCTTCCTTCCAATTATATCCGAGCTTCAGAAACACACTGTGAGAAGAGAGTTCTTTGTGTTAAAGTAATCTACTGTGACTTTTGAAGGGGCACAAAGAGAACTGCTGTATTTGTAAAAAAAAAAAAAAAAAAAAGGAGAAGAGAGAGCAAGAAATCTTTTTTTTTTTTAATAAATGAAAACTCGTGAATGATCTCAACATTTCATTGGTTTCTGAGTGAAATGGGATGCCTGATTAAACCCAACTCATTAGCAGAAGGTGCAGGATAAATGGGAAGGCATAGAACTGAGGAGAGAGTGATTCTAATTAGACTGAAGACAAAACGACCAGAGAGGATCTCTGTTATGTTATTACAAAGATGGCTACATTTAAAAAGGGAAGAAAAGATGCCACTTACAGAAGCTTAAGAAGGCTGCTGCTGTTAGAGGTAAATGCCCTTTTAAGAGCACATCCAAATCTGCACTTGCTCTTTTTAGCATCAATTCGAAACCTAATTTTAATGTGACAACAAATAAGAATTTGCTTTCTGGAAGAAGTAAAAGGGTTAGCGCACTTCAACCGCCTCACAAGGAGTAGCAGGCCTGTCCTGCACTCTCAGTGTAGGGTAATCTTATATCAGGAAAGCATATGTGAAGAGGAGGGGGCCTGCACAAGGGACACATTCCCCTCATACCCAAAGTGGTGTAAAAAATTAAATAACTTGTAATATTCAGTGTTTAACTTTCAAAATTTTTCTGGTGTTGCACCCCCAAACCCCACCATTTCATATGTCACAAGGGGAATAGCACTACATTTTGGGCCCTATACATAAGCAATCTGTGTACACCCCTCCTTGCTTCCCCTCTTACATTGGTGCTCCGGACGCATAAGCAGTAACTCATTGGAGTCTGGCTGCGTTTAAAGACAAATCCTAGCTCAGGAGCAGTCTTTGCACTTGTAAATGTGGTGAGAGGGGGCTTCAGAGAGCGATTTATTGTACCAGCTTAATTTAGTTTATGGAGCTTATTAGGTAGAAATAATAATAAAAAAAAAAACTGCAAACAAAACCAAACATTTAATTCCAGGCTGTTCAAGGGCCCCCCTCCCATAGGGACTCTTCCCCACACTACAATCCCCCATGTGTCCAACACGTTCTCATCCCAACTTGTCACATGTTGTAACTTTGTCAGTGGACTTCAGCGTATACATATTATGAGTTTAGTATCCTTCTGTGTCTGTTGTTTATGCCCTGAGGTGCTGCTACTGTGATGTCGATAAATGCACATGGTTGGATGACGTGTGTTAAAGCAATGACAGCACATGCAAGAACAGCACGGATGGTTAGGTTTAGGGCAAGAAACTAAACCTTCACCCTTGCAGGAAAGACTTCAAAGATTGGGCCCGAGGTATTCTGGTGCACAAAGACAAGCGGCAAAATAACGTTATCAGTTAGATTAACTTTTCAATGCCATTGTCAGACTCTGGCATTGAAACATATGTTTATTAAAGTAAAGCCTCTGATCCATGTACTCCAGCATACTTTGGACCTCATCTCTGAGGTCTCTCATAACAGTTCACTTTCTATCATGTTTGAGCCTTGACAAGTCATGGTTGCTGCGAAAATTAAGTTAGTAAGATTTTAAATATCTGAGAAATTATTTTTAAAAACATTTTAATCAAGGTTTTAACCATTTATCGCAACAACAGTATGCATTTTAATTTGTCAGTATGGCTCTGCAGACGCTGCTCTGATCTGAGGATGCTTGACACAGACTGTCCCTGAACCCACAAAGCCCCCAAGGCACAGCCTGAGATTCACAGCACATGATGAATATGAACACATGTCACATGAAAAAGTCAGCATTCACAACTCACAGCCGAATGCTCATACAGGAGAAGGCGGCATGGGTAAGTGGAGGGCGTCTAAGAGACAGCAGCAAAAGAGGAGAAGAGAGCCTTGTGACTGATGCAGACTGAATGAGAGCCTGTTTGATAAGAGAGACAGGTTGTGGACATACATGACAGCAGCATGTAGGCAACATGTGACTCAATTATATAACTGATGATGCTGTATGAAAAGCTCACAATGACAAAGTATGTTTCAAAATAAAGTGTGTAAGAATCTCAGGAAGCCATGCCCATTTTTCATAGGACATATCAAAGTGTATACAGCTCATTTCTAAACACAGATGTCATGCTTATCTTTCAGTATGTGCTATGAACAGTACTACGCATAGACCCAAAATTCATATTCTGTTTAGACTGATTGTGTTTACAGCATTTTTTCCTATGCTACATCACTGATGATTTTAATATAGTGTACTTGCAGACTTCTCTTTTTATTGGTGTATTGATAGCTTTTGTATTAAGGCCAATAACACTTAATATGTTTACAGAGTGGAATGCAATGTGCTTAAAAAAAATCCATGTCAACAGTGACATTAGTGGCAAAAATAAACACCATGTACATTAGCTTTTAAAGTGCCTCTACTGTCAGACGTGCAGTCAGGATGTAGTTTGAACTAAAATTACTTCCTAAAAGGAAACTCAAGTGTGCACCCTCGAACAAATCTGCTTTTTCATTTTCCAACAATACCAAGACCAACAATACCAAGTCAGCAGAGCAGGATGGAGGCAAAAACATCAATTTTGAGGGGACAAAGAAAAGACGCAGGTATGCTCAAAGAAAGAGACATTTGTGCTGTGACGGGACACACCCCATCTGTCTTTTGCTTCCACTCTCTATTGTGCTGGATTGTGCAATACCCTAGTGTAAACTGTTTTTTGATATGTTAGGTTACATCTGTCACATTCATGCTGTAACTGTTTTTGTGTGGATGCAGCAATATGGAGTCCAAAACACATTTTCCTACGGGGACAATTAAACATTCTTCTCCTCTTTAACATGACTTAGGTGCTGCTGCAGTTCAAAAACAAAGGACAGATGCTACACCTTATGTGCACAGTGCACAGGTTTTTCAGTGGGGCTATTATGTTATTTCAGTTTCTATTTCTGTGTTTTTCATCTCTTGCTGTGTATGAATTTCAGTACTTCAGCTGGCAAAAAGGAGACTCCAGGCTATTACGATAAAAAAAAAGACATTAACTGCGCTGAAATAATTGCAGCACATTGAGAGTGTGATTGATTAGTAGATGCCTTTGAGTGTGTGTCATTAAACGTGTGGGCTCACATGCTACTTGTGGGTAAAAATCATGAAAAAAAATGTCTTTGAGCATGAAGAAAAGATCATTTTTACACATTAACTCCACTCTGACAGCCCCTACTCTCCAATCCCCCATTTAATATAAGCTTTCTCTTTTTTTCTCTTTGAAATCTAATTTAATACAAGGTTGCAAAATTTCCAGCAATCACCACCTTCCCAGGCTGTGTGTTTAGGAATGTGGTCCGCAGCATTGTTGCTCACTACCTCCTGCACTGATAATCTGGCTAAATAAAAGCTTCAGACATGTGGTGTGTCTGTGATTAGCCACGTCCCTCTGGGAAAGAGATTTATGAGCTTCGAGCTGAATTGTTTTATTCTAAGTCAGATGCAGGTATTGAAAGCTCAATAGCAAGACAGAAATATTCTATTATGTTCGCCTTTTCAAATGCCTCTTTTATTATTCTTTTCTATTAATCCTGTTTGAACTGTAACATTTAAAGGGCGTTTGAATGCTCAATTAAATATTAATCGGCCCTGTAAGCTTCAAGAAGATCTTCGCAATAAAGCTTCACTGATGAACCTGTGATGAATACACACAAACCCACAGAGAAAAGACCCTCCACACCCTCTGCTTCCTCGCTTTCAGTACTGAACACTCAATGTGTAACTTCCCATAGGGGTGTAATTACATTTGCGGTGTAAACTGGGTAATTAGACGTGTTTCTACTTAGCTCTCAGCTGGAAACATGGAGAGGAGCGGGCAGAGCAGCAGACAGAAACATCACCACATCTGCCGACACTGATTCCATAGCCGCATAATGCAATTCCTGAACAAATCATTACAAAACACATGCTAGCATAATGAGAATTATCCATATGCTGCATAGACAATCACCATCTTTCCCTTTCATGTTTCGCCCCACCCCCCCTTGTAGCCCCCTTTGTGAGAAAACAAACGCATTGCATACAGATTTCTGCACACTCATGCACAGTATGTGGATGTTAAGACACAAGACGAGTTATAGTATTTGAATTCTCCCACATTCGATTCTTTCAGACGATATTGCATCTAATATATCTGATTTGGTTAATTTATTCAGAATCAGCAAATACTTTACCGTTATTATGATGCAAACTCCATCTGCTGATTAAGAGTTTGGACCTTCAGTTGCAGCTGAAAGCTCTGAAAAAGAAAACGAGCATACCTTAAGTTAAGACTTTTCCAAAGATCATAATGAACTTTCACACATAATTATTTTAAAGGTGCATTTTGTGAGATCTGGACATAAGTTTAGTTTAAAACATTCAGAGTGTGAAGAAGTAACACCTTTGACCTTATGTCTAAAATGCCTATGTATTGTATTGCAGAGATATCCACTGCTAAGCAGCCAGGGATGGACTGAAAGTTGGTCATTCCTTAATTTCCCTATGTTTTTGAAAGAAATCAAACCAATTTTCTTAGGTTTCAAAGGGTCAAATAGCTTGTGAGAGGCATCTGAACAGAGCACAAGAAAACTGATGTCCATTCAGGTTTCAGAGGGTTAAACAGTGGCTTATTTACACAGCCAGCAGATACCAAAAGTCATGGCTACCTTACAGATCTAAGTCCAATAGTCACTCTCGTTTTAGCTCTATTAAGTGTCCACTAACTCCCCTGGTAAACATCTGATTCTTTAGCCACTAAATGCTCCTCTGTGTGCACCAGCTAGTCGCTCGTTGTGTCAGTCTGCCGTTGGTGCTGGGCAGAGTTCATTGTATAAGCCCAGACCTCCCTTTATCTCTACCGGTTAATAAAAAAGTAGTAGAACCATCCCAGCAGGTGCATCTTATCCTGCAGACAAGCAAACCAAACAAGGGGGAGTTATAACTGTCATCTCTCTGCGATCAGATTAAAGGTTATGCAGATACAGGCTTAAGATTGTTATCTACTGGCTCATCCTGAAGACACTACAGGTGCACACAGAAACGGCATCACATGGACTGACTGAAAAATGTTGAGCCACTGGATAGGTACAGCATGAGGAATTAAGCATACTAAAGTGAAATTACATTTTAAAATATTCAACATCTTGCACAGCTTCCACCACTTTGAGGGTAGTTTGGTTTTAAAGTGTTTTTGGATTTTGTGGTTTCTTTTGGAAGCAGGAACTAAATGCAGAAACCAGGATACTGACTGACAATATGACATATGTAGCAAAAAAAAGACAGTGGAGACATATATGCTGAAATAGGTCGGATGTGGTGGGTGGGAGGCCCCAAATCAGACACAGCAGCCTGGACAATCTGACAAAAGCCAGCAGGCAAAATGTCAGCTTTACATATATACAGAGACACTAATGGTGTGATGAGGTGGTGAGGCAGGTAGCAGGTCAGATGTGAAGAGGTGGAAAAACACAGAGGGAGCCTAGTGGATAGGTGAGGAGTGACACTGGTACATCCAGTCGGTGGTGATGCCGCCAAATTATTACAAACTAGAATTACCGCCTCTGGGTCATATGCCACTGCAAACTAGTCATAGTTGCAGTTACAGTTTACATCCATGACTCATATGCAGCCATGACAGTAGACAATGATTTAAATATGGTGGGCGCTCACCTGTCAGAGCGGACACCCCATGTACAAAGGCCATGTTCTAGCCGCAGATGCCACAGATTCAACTCCAACCTGTGATCCTTTGCTGGATGTCATCCGCCCTCTCGCCCCCCTTTTCATGCTTAATAATCTTTGCTATCTAATCAAGGCAAAATAGCCGCAATAAATAAATAAATAATTCAAATATGCATGCAAATTCTAAAACTTTGATGCTTAACACACATCTTCCACCCGACAGCACAGAGGATTTATACAATCAGCACAGTTTCAAGGTGGGCACCCAAGATGACTGTCACCAATTCAGTATGTGAATTGTGGTTTTGCAGAATGTTATGATGTCACAATGAAGATGAGATTTTGATTATGAAATGTCATAATTTCAGCGTTTTATCCTCTTAAACATTTGTGTGAAATTTTGTCATAATTGGTGTGTGAATTCTTGAGTTAAACCCCCAAACACTTTTTGTGACCAAAAAATTATAATTTTGAGTTCAAGTGGACATTTGTGTCAAACCTGAAGAAGTTCTTTCAAGGTGTTATTAAGATATTGCGTAGGCATGTATGAGAATGGGATGGATGGATGGACAACAACATAATGTCTATACAGCCACGACTGTCGCTGGTGCTGAAGCATGAAAAAAAAGTGTTTTCTGGCTCAACTCTGACAACTGATAATAGAATAGAGGTGCGTGGATTTTCATTTTTTGCTTTCTGTAGTAGACAATGGGGACACGATATATCACTAGCATTTATCACAATTATTGCTTTGTAGATTTTTAGTCTTGTTTACGTTTACTCTGGTCTTCCATGAAAGTGATAGCACAGTCTCAATGGGATTTACCTGATTAAATAAAAGTTATCATATTTATTATTATTTGTGGTGCTCACAGCTTTGAAAAAAGTGAGGTAAAACGTTAAAGTGAAGAAATAGTCCCCGTGGATTATCCTGAGTAACAGAGACACTATTTCTGGAAAAATAATTCATGTTGTCATATTGTTTATAGAACTTTTAAATACTTCAAATCTTATAAAAAGAAAAAATAACCAAAACCCTATTCTTTTTTTTTTTTTTTTTTTTTAAAAAAAAAAACAGTACTATGGATTATAAATCATACTGTTAGCTTACAGTATGATTATACATTATCTGAAATACAATCTTAAAGGAAAATTCTGTTCTAAATAATTATGCTAAATCTAACTTAAAAGTTTCAATAATGACAACTAAGTAAGACCGGCTCTTCTGTGATTTTTTTATGCAATAGGGCAAAGGTGTGGGTTTAGTTTCAATATGGGAGGAAGGGTGGGACACATGAAAGAGGGTTCAGGGTTCCTGCCAGAAAATTTAGATCATCAAATACTTAATGTCATGCATTTTTGTTTAAGTTTTATGCACCAATTTGTTCTTTTTCTGCATCAATTTATGGCAAAAAATGTCTTTAATATCGTTAAAATGACAGTCCAATGCTACTTTCTTGTTTTTATTGAGGGTGACGTGTCCCCTGAGTCTCCTCCAACATCTACACCTGTGACCAGGTGACACTCATCTTTTTTTATTTGAACTATGTGGCAGCAAGGATTTTCAATGACAAGCCTAAATGCCAGCCATAAGAGGAAGGATGGAGTAACTTGTCCGATTAACCCATAACTCAAATCACCAATAAGTGATCAGTGAACAATATGAGGGTCAGTATTGAAATGTAACTAGTACATTTACTCAAGAACTGTACTTATGTATGAATTTGAGGTACTTCACTTGAGTTTTTTTCCTGCTACTTTATACTTTTCCCCAACACACTTCTGTAGGAAATATTGTACTTTTTACTTAACTGCATTTGTCTGACACCTTTAGATAAATGACCTTTGAACAACAGGCTATACAAAATACAGCAGTACCAATTAGTTGATTAATCAATCAGTTGATTCTGAGAAAATTAATTGCCAACTATTTTGATAAACACTGAAGTCTTTTTTTTGTGGATAATTTGGAGTTTTGGGGCTATTTTTTTTTTTTCTCAAACTTTTTTTCAAAGTTTTTGTTTGTCTTTCATTATTATTTTTATAAATAATTTTGAGTTTTTGGTGTTTTTTTCTATTTTTCCTTTTTTAATTAATTTTGAGGGTGTGTTTTTTTCTTTTTTTAAAAAAGAATTTTGAATTTGGATCATCATTTTGAGTTTTTTTTTTTGAGTTTGGGTTTTCTAAGATTTTTCTGCATCGCGTCTTTGAGTTTTAATACTTTAAGTAAATTTTTCTGATAATACTTGGCTTCTTACTTTTACGACTATCTTTACTGTGTGGTATTAGTACTTTTACTTCTGTAAAGGATCTGAATACTTCTTCCACCACTGGTGAGTCTAGAATACACTATTAGTTAGTAGAGTTATGCATAAAAAAAGGGCATTGTCAGAAATTGTAGGCAAATTATGCATAAACTGTCACTACACACCAACCAGATCAGATGGTTTTACAGCACTCAGTTTGCTTCCTTGCAAGATGACATAACAAAACACACTTCCAAGGTGGCTGCTCTACTACTCAGTCTCCCCTTTAACACAGCAGAAGAGACACACAAAAAAACAAAAAAAGAAAAAAACAAGCAGAAGCAAAGCACATTATAAAACAAAATAAAACAAGAAACATTTTACAAAACATAAAGTAAAAAGCAGATAATATATGGGCTACCTTACTGTACAGGAACGCAATCCCCTCACCCAGCTGGAGAAATGCAGGTGGAACCTTGTTGACACTATATTAAAGGGACTAAAAACACATTTTAAAATAAGGGAGCCTACCAAATCCATACCAAGCAAAGGCTGGCCTCAGCTAATCTCTCTCAGGTGTGTCTCAGTTCAGGAAGAAAGGCCCAGGTGAGCTTCCTGTCCCTTTTTTATAGACTCTGCCGCTTCCCTGGGTCCTAGTGCTCGACTGTCTGCCACCTTCCCTTCCACTTTTGTGTAACTGTGTTGACATGGCATCACACTGATATTTTAAAAGCAGCTAAAATGTTTTCTAGTTCAACAATAATACAAGGAAACATCCATCAAAGAAAATGCAGCGTGTACTTTACTTTGGTAAAGTGACATTTTGTTCAGCCGTACACTGGTTGTTTTCCCACCTACTGACATTTTGTCAAATAACTAGGAACTTGACTGTAACCCAGAGCGGGTGAGTGGTCGCAGTCAGCAGTCATGAGAGGCAGTGCAATTGGGATGCTATGCATAAAAGGTATTTGTCCTTTTGTACACTGAAGGTATATTGTGACACCACAGGGTGTGTTGTGGCACCCTAACCCTAACCCTGCTCTTTTTCCAAGTAAAATGTGCATGAACATACAAAGAACACATTTACAACATACAGCCACGAGAAAAACTTAAATGTTCTAGCATATATTATATATATATAAGAAACGTTCCATGAATTGCAAAAGAAAAAATTGTACAAGCTGACAAGAAAATGACCTTAGCTAAAATAGAGCAATGGAGAGGGAAAATCATTTTCAAATAACTTGAGAAAAATATCAAGAAAATTATATGTATAATTATGATAATTATATATTAAAATGAGGTTATATAACTTAAATATATATATATATTATTTTAGCACTTTTTCAGTTTATTTCATATTTTCATTATTTTACTTTTCTGTCTTTTTCTTTTTTAAGATTTTAGGCAATTTTCTTGTAACTTTTCAATCATTTTTTGTGAATTTTTGTCATTTCTTGCAATGTATTGCAGTACACCCATAACATCACTGCTGGCTGTGGTTACAGGTGCAACACAGTACACATCTGACCACACCCAGCAGTGATGCTGAACATATTTGAGGGGGAACACTGACAAAAATACACATTTGTCCAGGTAATTAAGCAACACTGACAAACTAATACCTGCTTTGTATTGAGCACACTGGACTGATTCAGAAGTCTGTAGGTCGAGTTCTGAACAGGATGCGATGAAAAGAGACATTACACTTGTTAAAAACTCCTTACATTGGTTGCCTGTCAGCTTCTGTATTGATGTGAGTCTCTGAAACAGTACAGCCCCTCAGGTCCTCTGGCACGACGAGTCTCTTAGTTGTTCCTAAATGCAGGAATAAAACCTTTGGCGAGACAGCTTTTAGCTATTATGCTCTGAGCCGTTGGAACAGTCTGCCTGAGGATCTGAGAACAGCTGGAAATCTTTTTAAAAAATTTTTAAACCTATCTTTTCTGCCAGGCATTTGATTAAGGATGGTTTAGAGGCATTATTTACATAATTATTTCCCTTATCTTATCATTTTTGTTTTAAAATTGTATTAATTTTTTTTAAATCGGTTATTTTACTAACATAAAAAAGTCTTTGTTTTTCTCCTTTAAATTTAGTGTATCTAGTTTTTAATCCTTCATTTGACTATTTTTAACTATTTTATAATGAAAATGAAAAAAACAATGACACCACTACTATTACTACTACTACTACTACTACTACTACTACTACTACTACAAATGATGATGATGATGATAATAATAATAATATCATGATTATTAATGTTATTATTGTTGTTGCATTTTATTGTCATTGTCATTCTTATTTTATCTCTTGATCTATTTTATCTTCAATCTTTTTTTATTAATGTTATAATAGTTTAATTTTTTTTCATCAGTTTCATCATTTTTTATTATCTTGTGTGCATTTGTCTCAAAGTCTTGTTTCTTTTTTGGTGTTGTCTTAACAGTCTTCATTTGTTCTGTCTTATCATCTGCATGTCAGTCATCTGTAAAGCACTTTGAAGTGCACTAACCTGCATGAAATGTGCTGAGTAAAGTCTGGTTGATCAATTGATGGATGCATATAAAAGACGAGATAATTACTTTGTAGATTTGTCTTTGCTAATAACCTAAGGCAGAGAAATGATACCAGTCTTAAAATGTTCAGAGACTTTTTGCAGATCGTATGATGCTTAATTTGACTGGATAAAATTCTTAAAATAGGGGGGAAATGTGTCATTCTCACTGAAGGCTTGTCTGGCTGAGATGTAAATAACTGTCATCCAACATACTGCAATCTATAGCCACTCTCTCTGACATCCATCTGTCACAGCACGACTTTAAACATGGACTTCGCATAATGATCATCCAGACTGGTTGATGCCTCCTCAGAGAGAAAAACATATTTTTTATTTTTGGCCTTGGTTCTGTTTGCCCAAATATTATCAGACTGTTTCTTTCATTGGATAACGGATGTTCTACAACAGTACAGTAATGTATTATCTAGGCTAATTTAATTTAAGGTGCCACATATTCACTCACGGCAATTCTGCACCTCCCACACAAGGACGCGTTTCCTCTTGAGAAATGCTTTTGTAGTGCATCCACTTCCAACTGTTCTCTCACAGACAGAGCTCCATAAAGCAGAGACCAACCCTTCAGAAAAGAAAGAAAAAAAGCTAATTTGATTGATGATGACTGACGTTAGCCCCTACCACATTCTGATAATATATTTCTCATAATCACACCCTGTTTCCAACTTCAACTCTGCCACATGCCTCCAGCAATGAAATATCCAAAAGTCAGCCGCCACAGTGTGAGCGCGGCACTCTGCACCATTGATTCTTTACAGAGCCCAGAGACACCAATTTGTCCGTCGACCGCAGCCACAATAGTGTTTTGAGTAATGCCTGCTATTCACACATTTTTCCTCATTCTGTTTCTTTCGAATTTATGGTTCTCCCGCTCTCTTGATAATGCCATTGCTCCCTTCACTAACATCATAAGAGCAACAAGTTCTCATCCTATCTCTGAGGGGTGCTGGAAGGCATTCTGGGAAATCATTAAGCAAAAAGGAAGCAGTCTACACTGTGTCCCAAATTCAGCTCTATAAACATACTATAAAATGCTATATGCACCAATAGAGTGCATGGCTTTGGGAGTAGAGTATGACAGAACTGTAATGTATTTTTACATGAACTAAATGTGCCACTGTGAGGGACTGTGTGGATAAAAAGCACCACATAAAATAAGTTGTTGGTCCTCCTCCTTCAGAGCAAAATGTAATGTTTATTTTATCACGGACAGGACAAAAGCAGTTATCTGACGTTACAGGTCCAGTGTGTCAGATTTAGGGGACTATATCGGCAAAAATGGAATATGATATTATAAAATGAGTATATTTTCTTCAGCGTATAATCACCTAAAAATAACAATTGTCATGCATTTGTTACCTTGTTAGAATGAGCCGTTCATACAAAAGGAGTGAGTCCTTGTCCACAAAGATCACCTTGTTGCACCGCTTTCAACATTAACCCAGAATGGACAAACCAAACACTGGCTCAGATAGATCCATCTGTGTTTTTACCCCAGTTAGCCATTAGCAGCCCCTCCAACTGATTTTTTTAATGTGAAACTACTTATTCGGTGTTTTATCAGTTTAAATCACTGGGTCAGTTTGTTCTGGAGAGGAAGAGAGCGCTGTGGATAATTGGGTTCTCGGTGAAAACCTCTGCAGGTGCTGGAGCTCGTGGCCCGTGTCTGACATGCCAAAAAGAGATGGAGAAGCACTGATTTGTAATTTGAAACTGGTTAATTCAGTCTTTTTACCACTTTAATCATCTGATCCTTATGTTTTGGAGAGGAAGAGACCTTTGTGGACAATTTGACTCTCGGTAAAAAAACTCCTGAACATTAAACACCGAAGGAATTCTAACCAGGAGAAGTTTCAGCTGGTTGCAATTTGCAGTCCTCACCACTAGACGCAATCTGGAAAAGAGTGAGTGGAGTAAGGCTGATTGGCTTGATTGGAGATGAAGAGCAGCTGGGAGCACCAGGTGGAGGTGATGAGGCTGATGAGGGGGAGTGGCCAGGTGGAGAGAGAGGTGGGGCGGTGTAAATGGAAAAAATCCCACAGCAGCAGGAGAGAGGCATAGCAGACTGTGAGAAGCTGTCTGGGTTGCATTTGAGAAAATGCACTCAAAACTAAAAAAACCCACTTCAGACATAAATTATCATTCAAGGCAGAGCATATTTATCTCTTAAAATATGTAATTATCGGGTAAAACCTGATAGATTCATATCTGTGGCTAATAAACAGCCTTTTATACATTTACAAATGCAAAATAATACTTGTTGAGTCTAACAGTGTCAGAGAAAAAATATCCCATTGTGACATTTAATGTAATGCTCCAGCTGTCCCCGATGCCATTTGAATCTTTCCTTGGAGTGCTCTTTAATATAATCATCCCTTTATAGCTATGCATGCCATATAAACATGCCAGTGTCAACTGAATCCTTCAGTTAACCCATAACCTGCTGCAATAGACGACTAATGTGCAATTACAACATCATATGTCAAGACTGCATCCAATAATTTCATCATTTAAGTTATTATTCAGGATGTGCTTTGATTCAAGTTGTTCACAGCTTTATAAACTGGCCGGCACTGACAATTCGAAATCTTCTCATCTCTGAGGGGTTATCATACATAAGTATGGGCACATGGCGTGCACAGTGCATGCTGGCCTTGGAGTTGGCATGGCCTCTGGCTCTCCAAGTGGAGCAAGAAAAAAAACTTACATAAATGGCCTCAGGCCAAATCTGCTTGTGATGGAGAGAGGGGGGCATAAGGAAGTTTTATTTAACTGGTGGTGGGTAGGAGAGAAAACAAAGACAAGAGAAGATGAGAGGCAGCACCGAGTGGAGAAAGAAATCAATGAGAAGCTCAGAGAGAAATGATGATGATGCCATTGGAAACAGCGTGTGAAAAAACAACAGATACTGTAGGTGGACAGAAGAAGACAGATGACAATAATGGAATGTGCAGGGCGATGAAGGGGGATTGGGTAATTTATGTAAAGAGTGGAAGGAAGAAAGAGGGGAGCACTGAACAAAAGAACGAGCTCCTATAAAAGGGGAAAGTCAAGAGCGAGAAGCCTGTTACCACCCTGCCATGAACATGTAACATGAAAAGTCATTTGCAGAGTACCTGTGCTGCCGCCTCTGGAACCCCTTTTAACTGAGCTCATACATTCACTCACACACAGAAAACAGAGCCTATAAATACTCTTTGAGAGAGTGAAGTGTCCTTGATAACACTGCGAAATCCTCGAGCAGAAACAGGCAGTCAAACTGTCTATCAAACTGTTCTGTGAGACCAGCAGAGATGAAGTTGGCAAATGCACAAGAGCACAGTCCTCGCCGAGCTTTGGGAAAAACACAATTTCTTGTTCCTGCTAGTGGGTGCATGTTGTAGATTAAACAAGAATTTTTAAGTTATGGACATCAAAGCACAACATGTAGATAGTTGATGGGATGCTGTGTGTGCTGGAGTTTTTTCCCTCAAAAACTTGAATCTGACCCCCTGGAGCACTTTTATGTTCACACGATTGTTTGAGTCGCTTCAGATATAAAAACAAAATAAAAAGAGACGATGCAGCCGCTGGAAGAGCGTGTGATGTTTGAAGTTTGCACCCTTTTCTTTGGATGCAGACAAAGACTCCTCATTTACTCTTTTGATACTTTCCAACTATAGCCTTCAGGTTCTGACTGTAGACTCTCCAGACTTTGTAGTCTAGACTTGATTAGACTCAAATGTATTGATTATTGACTTGGACTTTGCAAAGCATATTTTTTCTATTCCCCTTTTTAGGGCTGTGCTTTGTAAATGTGCTTGTCTTTCTAAAGCAGCTACAATCTTTTCTATAACATTGTATCAAATGATAAAATGAGAGGCTGCTGCTTATAATGAGGAACGTATAGAGAATTATCAACTTAATTTGCAGCTCTACTCAGTTTTGCAGGACTTGAGAATAAAAAAATGTGGTTATTGCAGGTTAAAGAGTATAATCAACATATACCAATTGAATAAATTATTTCATTTATAAGATTATTACTTTGACTTTGGATACTAGTCAACACAGTAAAAGCAAATGAATGTCTTTTGTTTGTCTGAATGGACCAAACAGGATTATAATGTTTACATTTATTCTATGTACTAATTACATGTCCTTGCAGCCATGGACCTGCTGCAACCACATCACCATTACACCAGAGTACAGTGGTGTGAATGTGGGAAGACCCGAGGGATAACTCATCTAAATGATAACTGCTTTAGATCTTTAGATCCATGTGTAAGGTAGCTAAGGCAAATACATGATAAAAACACATGAGGGAAATCATTACATGGACACTCAAAATCCAGGTGTTTTGCAGTGAATGAGAACTGCAAGATAGCTATTGATTTCCTGTGTATAATTTGGGCTTCATTACCTAGGCGTGCTCTTTTTCAGTACATTTTCAAATAGAATCAAATGGCACTACATGAGATTTACACTAATATGATGAGCACAGGGCTAAATGGACCATCATACTGCAGCCTCTATGGCCTCCATGAAGTGATTTCACACAGCTTATTAGGAACCTGGTGCAATCAAGAATATATAATTATGTAATATGGATTTTTCTTCTATGGAAATAATCACTGTAGGTATAGTCAAAGCCTCTCACCACTCTTCATTCACACATAGGCTTTACATGTGTTTTTGGCAGATTCAATAGCTGTCACATATATATAGAGCTAGTGCTACTAGCTTGATGACAAGGTGTAAATACATTAATCTCTTTAAAGTGTAACAGAGATACATCAGGAAACATTCTGTGTAAGTTGCCTCTACAGCAGAGATACTGAATTTATGGCCAGCGGGACAAATCTGGTCCCCCTACCCATTTTCTAATTCACAATAAAAATAAAGTGATTCATACTGGGAATTGTTTTTGTACTTCTAGTATACATTAGGTGCCAGACTGCATAAAACTGCATAAAAGTAGAACTTGTTTATCAAAAAAATGCCAGTGGAGGATCCCCTGTACCCCCCGACAGAGGTCCTCGCTAAGCCCCAATGTTCTGAAGTCCTGGGAACATTTTCAAATCCTAAAAACATCCTAAAATCCCAGAAATGTCCTGGAATCCTAGAAATGTCATAAAATCAGAGAAAATGTCCTAAAATCCTAAAAACATCCTGAAATCCAAGAAATGTCTCAAAATTATAGTAAAGGTGCTAAAATCCTAGATACATCCTAAAATCCAACAAATATCCTAAAATCCTACAAACTTCCTAAAATTGTATACATATTTTAAAATTTGAGAAATGTCCTAAAATCCTATAAAAGTGCAAACATCCTAGAAACATCCTGAAATTAAAGAAAAAGTGCTTGAAACCCTATAAATGTGCAAAAATCCTAGAAACAGTACGGGGCTGCTGCGACCGGACCCTGGCCTTCTGTTATTTTGCAACAGTGGCCCCCAGGCAACAGTGGCCCCTCGCTCTACTGTGTCTGTCACACCTGAAAGATCTGTGTTGACCAGGCGGCACTGATCTGTACCCAGGAGCATATTTTCTGCTGTAACCACATGCAAAAGCCAGACAAAAATAATTTCATTTTTTGACTGTCAATCCACAAAACCAATAAGATAATTCTTAGTTGAAATGTGTCTTTTGCATTTTATACACACATCAAACACACAGAAAGGGACAGAGCAGTCCCAGCCATGGAACTGTGCCCCTGGAGCAGGATGGGGCAAGGACACCTGCCCAGGAGTTGAACTGGCACTTTTCCAGCTGCCAGTTCATACTCCATTCTAGCTCTGTACAGGGACTTGAACTAGCACCCCTTCAGTTTCCAAGCCAAGTCCCCGCAGACTGAGCCACCGCTGCCTTCACATGTACACATTAGTCAGTGGAAGGTGTTATTACAGTGTAATGCCCACTGCGCATGAGTTGAAAGCCTGGCTATCAAGTGTAAATGTTTGTGAACTGATGGTTCCAGGTCAAGGTGTGACGCCATGTAGGTGTTTCTGGTTCTCGGAAATGTTGGTCTCTCTCTCACTCGTTCACACACACACACACACACACACACACACACACACACACACACACACACTTGTGCACACAGAGGAGGGCTTGGCTGAACTACGGTGTGTTCTGAGATAAGACTGCGGTCAGATAGACTGTGATCAGGGCTGCGACCTCTTTGATAACCGCAGCTCATTTCCATTGGCTGTCCTTGTAGCCTCACACACATTTTGCAGATAGAGACAAACTGCATATTCACCAGGCTGAAGGTCCCACATTCCCCGAAAGAAGATATGACAACCTTACCAGCAATTCAGTTCACTACTGCTTAGCACGTCACATTCAGATAAAGTTCTCTAAGGGTAATACAAAAAAATGTATTTCTCTTAATCTCTTCACTGTGTCCTCCTCTGTCCCATAATGCCTTGGGGCTGCAGACTGACGTGTCTCCATCTTAAGTCTCAATCACCAGCCAGGCTTTAAGTTAGAAATGACTTTCTGATCTCACACACTCCGTTTTCGATTTGCTGAACAGAAGACAGAGTTACACTCGCTGCACCTGCTTATGCCAGCAAATTAAAAGATGTCCTGGCAAGAATTCAGACTAAAGAGAACCTACAAAAGTTGGTGTCATGTGAACTGTCAGCAGGTTAAATTGTCTGGGACCCTTTCCATATGTTCATCAGTCACACATGAAACATACTTTTCTATTTGGCTTCAAAAAGCAGTCTGTAGTAGTACATGTTAGGCCACAAACTCTGGCTGTGTTGTCACTAAAAAGAGATGATTAGAGAGACAAATTTGGCCTCTGAACACTGAACAAAACAAAGTAAAATCAAGACAGAGATAATGGAAAAAGTTAAGGGAAAGGTGACACCGGGATGAAAAGATCAGTGTGTGCGTGTTTAATCTCCCGGACCTCCACACACAGTGCGGCAGGCAGCAGGCAGGAGATGGTACTGATGGTGCTCAGACTGAGGGGAGCAGGAGGCTTGCTGCCAACATAAATCAGTGTCATGCCCTTGAGCCACACCTTAGCAAAGAGGCACACCACTGATGCACTGTGCTTGCTTTCTAGTATCTGAATGTGCACAGAACAGAACAGGGAACAGAAAGCTAAATGTCTGAAATGTTAAAGTGATAATTTGAAAGTGATTTATCAGTTCAGGTGCAAAACAGGTATGTGCGAAGAGCAGCTTTTTACAGAGAACATTGTGTGATTCTAAAGGCGTACTATGCAGGATTTTCTCAAAAAACAAGACTCATACAAAAGTAGTCCCTTTCAATCATCTCTTATGACCCAGACAGTAACTATTGTGACATCAGCTATTGGTCTTTCATCTGCTGTTTTGAAGCCTCGGGTTTGGCATTTCAGCAGTTACATGTTGTCTATTTGAGGCCAGAAGTGACCGTATTTGGACAAGAGGTTGGAGCTGTGGAGAGGCGAAGTGTGGATCTGACTCACAGACTGTCTGTTAAGCAGCACTGCCTTTAATTACATGTAACTTTGGGCCTTAATAAAGTGCAAACAGGTGAGTTGTATAAAAATGTACCCCCATACAGTTGTCATAAAGGGGAAAATTGTGAAAATTGTGTTTATTTTTGTACCAGGCTTAAACATTTCTGCTGTAACACTGGGCATTTCAACATAAGAGTCTCTGGGGATTTACTCTGTTTTGGAGCCAGCCTCAAGTGGCTTTTTGATGAACTGCAGTACTTGGCACTTTTGCACTGGCTTCATCTTCCAGCCTCCGAGGTTGCCCATTTCTTATGACCAACTAGAAATATGAAGCAGTGTATTTTACTGCAGACTCTTCCCTCTGCTTGTATTTTCTAATTTTCTTTTATTTTGCTGTGTTCGGGATGTTTTTGGGCATGTAACCCGCAGCTGATAACAGCGAACTTTATTTTAAAAAAGGGCAAATAGATGAGGAAAATCCGGGTAATTTTATATCCAGATATCACTTTTTTATATCACTTTTTTACCTCTTTTTGGCTAAACAACTTCTGAATGGGGCCCCACCCTCAATGCTGTATATAGTTCTCTGTATACATGATCTCTTACATATGCCCACAGTCTACATCCTGTGAGCCAGACTAATCTCTTTTTAAATATCAACACTGTCCATTATGAGAGGATGAGCTGCATAGCGAGCAGTACTGACAGTGTTTGCTACAGATCTGGTGCTGACTGAACCTCCACAAAAGAAGGACTGAACCCCCAACAATCCTACTTAAATTTCTAGGCCGTGCTTGGCAGTTAAATATTACTGTCATCATATATTGTATGTTCTTGGCTGGCTTGTTTGTGTGCAGTCACCAAGGATAATATTTGCTCCTGTATGGTCAATAAATCCCTCCAGATTCTAGGGCTTCCTGCTTTTAAACTGCAATATGTTGTTTATTATTTCTACATGTTAAATACAAAAGATGTGTGGGTACGTAGGATTTGAGCAAAGTAAAATCAATGCTTTTTAAGACTTGTCAAGAGTGAGTGATGGCGTAATGACTGAGACACTGTTTTTATCTTGACATCCTTTTAATCAAGCTTTCCTTTTTTTAAATGTTATTTGGAAGCTCAGAAGCAAACCAAACACTTCAGAATATTTTTAACAAGCAGCAGACAGTGTCAGTAAAAGAGCTGAAACAAATGCCAACACGTGAATCTCCCACACGCTTTTACCATGCCTTCATCTTTAAAACGAAACAATGAAAATTACATAAAATCTGACTCATCTATGTCTTACTCAACTAACACTGAGTATCACCACCACAGATTTGAAACCAAAGAGATGAATCACTTGTATAAAAAAAGAGAGAACACTGATCTTAGCATGTATCATACATGAAACATATTAAAAGCACACCTCACACATAGTTTTGTATAATCAAATAGTCAAAGCTCTTTGTTAAAATGTCATAAATTAAAGGGTAAAAGTCACCTCCATGACGTTTCGTGTGTCTCATCATTAGCCTGTTGAAAGAAGTGAATGGCTAAATATCAGTCTTTTGTTTGGCTGCCATTTAATCAGATGAATCACTGGCCGCCCCTCTGCTGCCTCAGTCAGATATGCTGTTATCTCCTTGGTGGAAAAAAGTCGGACACCAGTCAGAGACCAGTGAAAGACGTGTTAAATTACCAGGCAGCCGCTTGGATGACTGGGACAAAGTTCAGCCGGCCAATTTGCGGATGTTACTGAGGAGTCTCCTGCTGTATTCCCGGTGGTCCACCGGCTGGATTTCCATTACGGCTACCTTCAATCGACTCTCATCCTGAGGAGGGAAAATCTCGAGTTAGGTGCAGCAATATCCGGCAAAGACACATTTCTCCACAAAACAGGGATGAGAAAGCTGTATGATGTAAGATCTGTGCTAAAAAAGCAGTTAAAGTACATTCAGTGTACAGTTTAAATAAAGTTCTTTTTGGCAGACTCATTCAGTCAGCTCAGGCTGTGTCAGCATTTTTTTGAGCCATTTTTGTTTTTATCTTTCCATGTCTCCCTTGTACAGTCAGTAATTTTGACTGTACACCTGGAAAGCGCACAAGCGTGTTACATTACTACGACCATTGGCAAGACTAAACCATCATTTAGCTCGAGCGTAGCTTCACAGTAAAAGGTCCAGTGTGTAGGATTAAGGGGAATCCTTTGGCAAAAATGGTATAATACATCCATAACTATGTTTTCATTTGTCTAAAATAACTTGAAAATGAGAACCGTTGTGTTTTTTTTTTTTTTTAGTTACCTTAGAATGAGCCATTTATATCTACATACGGTGATGTATATTGAGAGTTCAACTAGAGTCTTAGAAATACAGATTGAAGACTTGCGAAACATATAGACCTCTATGGTAAATGTAAGCAAAGGGGAAAAGAGTATAAAAGTTGAAATGGTCTGTCTTTAAAAGTTGCCAAAAGCATGGTGGTTCATGTTTATTAACAGGATAAAAAGCAATAAAAATGCGTGTTTATTTTCCATTTCACACATTACTTTGGAATTTTAAGGTTAAAAGGACAAATATAAAGCCACACAATCATACATAATGTATATTTAGGATAAGAAAGCTAAGCCACACAATTCAGTGTTATCCAGTCTTCACAATTTCTCATACCAGTCACCATCAGCAAGATTTAATCCACATTATATATCATCCAATAATGAAAAGCTCATTTCCATTATAATCTCACAATTATCTGGATTAATCCTAAAACAATAGATTAATCAATTAGCAATTCAGATAGCATAACCAGCATCATAAAATATAACATTTGCCCATTATCTCACATGTGGTTCAACACCTCTATTAGTATTTTCAATTTGCATCTACCTGAGGATAGCAGGGAAATTAAACAATACGGGGGGCCGTGGAGACAAAGGTTCCACTTGACAAAAGGTGACAACTTATTTAAAAATAACGTCCCTCCAAAGGACTGGGTACTGTGAGAACAAAGGCTTGTTAATTTAATGTGCGCAGTCTAATAATTCCAATCACATCTGGAGAAAACAATTACTCAGTGGCCTAACATTCAACCCCTATTCACTGACTCAATTTCAGATGGTGGGGTGAGGTGGTGTTCTTCCCTGAGGAATTAAAACAACATGACTTCTGGATGCTGGCACACTGACAAGATGTGTAGACACACACCTTCACACACATGCAGTTCTTACCACGGCGAATTAATGAGATACTGCGCTGTGCTGAACAATAAAATTATGTCAAACTGAGGATTCCTGCTAAAAAATAGATAAAGTAGCTCTATTGAATACAACAAAACCAATGTGAATAAAAATTATATTACATTTACAAATGTACCCTCAGCTTCTAGACGTACTAGTGTTGTGGCTCTACTGTCCAGACTGAACTAGCTCAACATGGACTGCAATAAAATGGTGTACAGGACTGTAATTCATGGTCCCTGGAGGATGAATCCTGACTTTGTTGATCCCTCTACTTTCATCTAGACCATCATCAGGCAAAAATTTTCTAGACAAATAAAATGAGACTCAGCTGTTGGCTACCGGTCCAATGCTGATAAAGCCTCTGCAGGAACAGACAAAATTTTGAGTTATGGTATAGCCAGAGGATATCGCTGTACCTAAGCACACCTTAAACAAACGCCTATGTGGCTGTAGGCTCTTTGTTTTTTTTTTAATGCTTTATATTTTAAAGCTACATAATTTTGTGTTTATTTTATCAAATTTTAAAGTAGGACCATCACTTAGTGTTACATTACAAATGGTAGATAAAACACAGAAACAGCATTGAGGACAATGAAGCGCCACAAAATACCTTCTGTAAAGTTCAATTAACATCCCTGGTTCAATAAAAACCAAACACAGTGAGCTTCATCAAAAGTATCCTGAAAGGCTACTGTGTTGTAAATGTTTTGGTTAATTTGTTCACCCACTCTGTCACAAGTGCTCACTGTCAGATATGAGTTAAAAAAGAAACTAATAGAACCAATTATGTAAATTATTATATTCATAAGGCTTTGAACGGCAGCTGCTTGGAATATTTCTGTGGATTATCTACAGGTGTCCTCCTTCAACCATATAAGAGCCCTCTTTTCCACATGCACAGGGATGGTGAAAAGACCAGAATGTGATACTGACATGGATTACACAGAGTGCCGTTTGTTAATCATTTTTAAGTGAGTGTGTCTAGTGCGTGTAGGACTTCCACTGGCCTTTCTGTTATCATAAGACAGGAAAAAACAGGTCCCCTCTGTCATTTATGTATTTATTTAGAAAAAAAAATGTAATTTGTTCACTTCAGACAGACAGATGCACTCACACACAAGTGCTGCTTATGCCTCTACATGCATTACTGTTTCAGATCTAAGAGGAACAACCACACAGCCGGAAAAAGACTCAAAGCCTAACCAAGGCTGGGACTCAATCTGTTGCATCTACTGGGGTTATTAGTTAGAAATCAGATACATTTTTTTTTAAATTCTAAGCACATCCATAATCTTGGAAGGTCTATTAAACAAATGCAAATAAGATGTTTATGTGAAAAATGCACTCATCTGTGCTCAGTAAATCCTGATCTTCATCTGAATTCCACTAACACCAATATGGGATGAGATGAGATGGGCCCCTGCTACACTGAACTTCTGTAGCGTAGCAGGGGCCCATCTCAAGTGTTTGATTCACTGCACACTATCCTGCCTCTGTGGGGCTCTGCGTTAATGAAACTTGACGGACAGCCAAGATGGACTTTTATTTAAATACTGTATAAGGTTTGATTTTTTTGAGTGCTTTCAGCGATAACTTGACTGAGCCCATAGACTGTAAAATAAAGACAGAAGACATGACAGCTCCCCAAGAGTGATGCCAAAGCATCTTGATCGATTGCCCCCTGGTGGTTGTCTGCAGCGTTGGTCATAAACCCCACCTCCTCCATGATAGCGGATGGAACATGGGCTAAAATAATAGGTCAAAATACACATCAAATACATTTTTCCAAAGACGGTTCCTGTCGTTTTAGGTGTTTGTTATCATGCTGATGTTTGTTCAAATGCTCGTTTTTCCTGCTTTATCTGATTGGTTTCAATTAGTTATTCGATGCTATAAAAAGTCGTTGTACGTCATAGACGTAAAATATATTTTACATGTGATATACACAACATCTGACCATGATAAATGACAAAATATGCATGCAGTGCTTCCATAATGCTTGTCAGTTTGGAGGGACCCCTCCCTCTGTGTCTAAACACAGAGGGAAGGGTCGAGCAGACACACAGACAAGACAGGCGCAAAAACGCACACACACACTCGGACACACAAGCAAGCACGGACAGAGAGACAGGGACAGAGCTCAGTGTGTGATTAGAAAGGAGTAGACAAGGAGAATCGCTGCTGACTGGCGCGCAGAAATGTGCTCCTGGTGTGAAGGGCCATGTGACTGCTGAGCAGCAGCTTCACAGCAATTAACATATCGTGGCGCTTCTGCGTCCAGTGTAAGCCCAGTTTAAGATGGCACTAGCTGCGTTTGGGATATTTTGGCTTCATTTTTGTACATTGGGAGGAAGAAGAGATGTATCGTCTATCTTTATATACATTCTATGAGAGGGCCTTTCACGCTACAATAACCTATTCTATCTAAACGAAACATTGCTGCTGTTGCTTAAATATACAAAACAATTACTATCTGTGTGGAAAATTACTACAAAGAAACAGTCCCCTGTTTGACACATGGTGTTAAACATCATATGTGAAAAATTTCCAACCTCCAAAATTCTGGACTCACATGGACTATACTAATAAGAGACCAGTATTGCTCAACAGATGTGCTTGTTGGATGGTTGAACAGTGCCTGAAACCTCCTCCTTCACACCTTTCTGATACCTGAGTTGGGGGATGGCTGTTTCCAACAGTTTCTGTAACTTTCTAAAACCAAAAACATGACAATCAAGTTCACGTCACGCAGGGCTGGCCAGGTGTGCAGAGGCAGGGAACAAGAGCTTCTTGCTTCCTAACTATTTCTGTCTTTGTTTGTGTGAACAACTGAGTTCAACACCATGAGTGTCATTCAGGATCTTGTCAGAAAACGTGCGTCATTATTTCCATATTTAAACAATTATCACATCTCGCAGTCACTAAATGTGGCTGTTTGAGACATCTATAAACACTTGCCTTCCAATTACAGACAGACAGATGGTATACTGTATGTTATGCATTGTATTACACTGCAGCATATTTCACAGTACTTTTATCTATTATACCAATTTAATTAAAACTACATTTATATTATGTATGATAATTTATTCTTGTATATATTTGCACACCTATTTGAATAATGCATAAAATTTGTAAATATGAATTAATTTCTTTTATTTTTTAAATTTGTTTCATACCTTTTAAAACCGTTTCTTGTAACATGAATTTTCCTTCTGGAGATCAATATAGCTTCATCTCTTGCATTACAATATCATTAATGGAGAAGGAAACTATTTATATGAAAATGTTGATTACTTTTTCAAATCTGTCATAAAGTGTAGTCCACTACCTCCAGATAATAAAGTTTCTAAAAAATGCAAAATTAAGTCTGATAATTGACTGAGGAAGCAAAGACTTCTACACCACTGGATGCACCAACTCCATAACAATTAATAGATTTGTCTGCTTTAATATTTATAATTGACTGAGGAAAACTATACCGGGTGTATTGTGCTTGTTCAAAAAAATGTTAGTTTATCATCTTTGCTGTGACCTGAAATAACTCAAATTTGAGTTTATATGCGCGAGAACAAGCAGCAACTTTAAAATGTTATCCTGAGCTCAGTTCCTTCTCTGCGCATCCTTGTTATAAAAAATGACAAAGCACAAATTTTGTAACTTCATTAATCTTGCTAAGCTCTGACATTTCATTACATTGTTCTATTTTTATGAAAAGGCTGTGGTAGATGTCTGATCTTTTTTGTCTTGTGTCGCGAGAGTCTATGGTAAAGAACTGAAGCTGAGGTAGAAAGACGCACTGAGCAAGGGAATCAGAGACTCTCTGCTTTGTGCTCGTCTGTTTGAAATCAGAAGCTTTGAAATAAGAACAGGAAACTTTGACTAACACCCACTGAAAATAAAATCGGAATGCATTGATAAGCCTCGTGGAGAATATACACCTCATTATCTCTGCTTTGTGGCACACTGAAATGATCTGTTTAAAATGATTTCTGTTTGGTTTCAATCTATTTTTGCATTTTTTTTTACAGTGCTACAATAACAAAACAATTAAAAGGTGCAGGAAGGTTAGAGGTGTGATTTTCTTTTAGTAATGATGTTATCAATGTCATCACCTGATCTGCTTTTTTGCACACCTCTGCTCCTCACCTTCGATGCCTGATTAACAGGTGAAGTTTCATCAAATAACAAGTGTATTTCTATCTATCGCTGTTAAAGTTTAAACAAATAACTTCCCAACTTTTCTCTCCTTAGTATTTTCAAGTGGAATCACTGTTTGCGCCACTGTGGCAAAGACAGATTCTTTTCAGTATTCAAAGTCGAGTACATACACCACTCAAATATCACGCTTAAATGATAAAAATCTTTTTTTAAGGTGATTTTTTTGATATACATATTTGTTTTAACATATACATTTTGTTATTTTCTGTTGAACTGCTGTGGGCTGGGATAACAGCATTTCTACTTTTTTATGCAGATATATATGAAAATTAAATAATAAATAAATAAATGAATGTTGAATCTAGCCTTCATTTTCTTTGGACATCAAACCTGGTGGCAGACACAATTGGAGAGTGAAAGGGAAGTTTATAAAGAACCACCAATGGTATAACTGTATGGGGTAGAGGGTGGCCAAGCCAAAAAGATCTTGCAAAAAGTAATGATAAATATCCAGTGTTTCCCCTACATTCATTTTGCAGCAGCACAATGCATGCTGTAAACTGAAGCTGCACACCGCTGTGAGTCCAGAAACGAGGCAAGCGTCTGTGGCTAGTTCACATGTCCGTAACAACAGCAGAACAGTCAGGTGTCTTTTATCTAAACTGCTAAAGTCAGTTGAACAGGTGGAGTGAAGATAATGTTGTCGGTAGGCTACTGGTTACAAACAATAAGACACAAGCTGCTAAAATGCAAATGGATTTGGTGTTTGTGTTTTTAAGCTAAATCAAAGAATATTCATTTAAAACATATTGGTGATGACATTTTTCCCTCACAGACCTCAGTGTTAATAAAATTAATTTATGACTTAAGTTAAACTTTACAAATCTAATGTATCTGCCTCTCCCTTCCTCAAATACAGGCGTTCTCTTCAAAATAAAGACTTCAATAAAAAGTGCAAATTCTTTAAAGGGTTGTCATGTCAAACTCATGTGGCACAGAAGTGTAAAAATTTGTCTTTCTAACAAAGTGATCATTCAGTCATTTTGGATGTGAGAAAGCTGCTCAATTGCATGGAGATTACTTGAAACAGCCAATATAACACTGTTAACATGTTCCTTATTTTCAGTTTCTTTTTTTTTTCATTTGTTTTCTGTCTCATCTTTGTGTCCTGATTGACACAAATTTTGCTGTGAATATTCATAGTTCTCAGAGGATGATCTACAGAGAGCATTCACGCTCGTACCCCAACTATGACTTCAGTAATTGAGCTCTGAAGTCATTCACCATTTTGAACTCCACTCCTGGTAAAGCTGAAATAGGATCACAATCATCAGTATGCTTTTTGTTCTGACCAACACTTCTGTATTATGGGTTGTCATGAAAATTACAGCCTCCAGCATCTGCAACTGGAGCTTCAGGCTGTTTCTTGTTTAATGTTAAGTAGCGATGGTGTGCTGAGATTTACTGTAAATAGACACAGAAGTGAAGTTTTCCTCTTCACTGTTATAAATATCACCATATGTTAAATTAAACAGCAGCTACTGAGAGTGTGCCTTTGGTTGTGTAAAGACTGGATGGCTATACTTTTCCAAGATTGTGTGTATGTCCTCAGTGAAAAGGTTTTCATTATGCTAGTATGTCATTATTTCCCAGACTGTGAGGAACAGTTTATGAACTCTGCATAGCATTCCTTGTAGGTTTTTTTGAGGTCAGGACACAGACCATTCAGAGCTCATCCCACATCTCAATCATTCCACTCAGACTCTCGGTATGCGCCCCTAGTAGCAAATTAGCCTCTGAATAATTAAGCTAATTAGGCTTAGACAGACAATAGCTAAATGTTAATTAGTGCCTAATTAAGAGAAATGAATCCACAGCTGTATTTGTTTTCCGTTATCCAAAGTGCAATGGCTACATAACAAGTCCCTTGTCACTGTGATACTAATTGAAATGATTTTGGATTCATGTTGTGTGACTGACAGTGTGTTGTGATTATACTAAGTTTTGTGCATCATGTTTTGTGGCTCTACATGCTTGGGACTGCAGTTCAACCGAAGATAATAACTGACGACGAGTCTGGTTGTTACAAATTCACGGATGGCATGCGGCCCATTAATTAAAACAACACACCTCAGTGTATCACGCTTAAACACCAGGGGATGCTTCACATACAAAATGCTGACTTTTAGTATTCATTGTGAAGTTTTAAAGCAAGATCATCTGCACCTTTGCACTATTCACCTATATATTTCCACCTCTTCCTGCAAACTAGCTCACCCTTAAGGTTGCTGCAGATCAGTAAATACTTTTTGTATCAAAATACAGTGGAGACCACTTATAGCAATCACGTCTGTCCAAGCCAAGGTTCGTCACGAAAGGTGAAGGATAATTAAACCTGATCTTTTCTTATTTTTCTTTATTTCTTATGCATATTTGCACCTGAACGACACCTGCATAATTATTACATAAATCTCAAGTAATATAATGAACATTTTTGCTATTTACTACATTTTATAGACTGTTTCAAAATACAATGCACAGCTGTTTCACTATGTGGGCACTACATGACCGTGTATTACTGAGGGCAGCTTCAACAACAGATGTTTTCCAAGTGTTCATTTGTTTTCTGTCTCTGTCACTGGCAGCCATTGACTAGCAGTCATAAGCTTTGAGGATACTGCTTTTCACTGAGATAAAATTACTTTATTTTTCCTGTAATTATTTAAATGTGCATGCAACAAGAACCACATGTTTATGTGTGTCAAAAACCCAAAGGAACTGGGAATGACTCTGTCCCAAACTCTTTGATCCATATAAGCAGTTGATCACTGTAAAGGCCCTGACACACCAAGCCCATGGTCAGCCGTTATTCAATGCCGGGCCATCATTGAACATGTTTCACCCTAGTTTTTGTTGTGTCCCACATCGCTGGCACTAGTCAGCCATTGTCAGCTATTTTTGTCCAATTCAGCACACGAGAAGAGAAACTCAAGTGAGGGAACATCAAACGGCTAAAGTCAACAGGGACTGGGATCGAAAAATAATGACCTTGGACAAATTTTTTTTCGCCTTTAAGCTTTTTGGTTAGGAATGGTTGTGAATTTGGTTACTGCTTGCTAGCGCACGGTAAATATGCTTTTTATTTTTCAACACTGGGTTGCGTTGTCAATATGCTACCTTGCAAACTAGCGTCAGTCTTTTGGTTCTGCTCTCTGAATGATGAACACAGACTGCCACCACCTTCTGGTATGGAGCAGTAATTCCTCTCGCGCAGGCACAGAATGGACATGCTGGTTGTCAGTTGGCTGTAGTCTTCGTAAAGTGTACCTTTTTTGGCTAAGAGAAAGGTGATGTGAGGTAACAAAACAGTCCGGCTTTGTTGCCACTAGGTCTTTGATGTTGATTTGGTGGACCGGGGCTTTAACAGTGATCACTATAAGCAGTTTTCACTGCACAACATCAATAAACACTGCCAGCTTTGCCCTCTCATCTTTTTCACTGGAAAACTTGACAGAGGAAGGTTTTTTTTGTCTGCCATGAACAGTATCTGTTGCGGTTTAAAAATATTAACTGATGCAAATTCCATTGACAATTTCATGACTGAAATGTGGTAACCATCATATGAAAGTAACGGCTTTATAACACACAGACACAGACACACACACACACACACACACACACACACACAGCTGAGATCTGTATACTGTAGCTGGTCCAACTTTTTGGTTTGATTGTGAAACTGACCCTAAATGAGTCAATTAACTGTTTTTTTTTCCACAACAATGGCACTTGTTTGCAATCCTGGTTATTTTGAAAGCCCATTTTCCCAGAACCATTATTAGTGTACTGCTGGCGTATTTGTTCAGAGCAGCGATAAGACAGCTGTTTGTGACAGACATGCACTAACCAATCAGGGTCGAGTATTCCTGCAAGGCAGAGATCGCTAAAAAATGTCTCACAGCTTGCAGGACAATGATGAGCACCATTGTACGTCATTACATTTTGCTCTTTTATTCCTAGGAAACTAAATTGCATTGCATTGTATCAAATTCTATTGTGCTCTCGTTTATAGCTACTTACGTTGTATGTCTCCAGCTTGACCCTGTTTCGAAAAATGTGAGTTGTGAAGTTGGTTTTCTGAAAGACGTCATCGAATGCAGCCTCATCCTAAGGAGTGCAAAATACACACACACACAAGACAAGGTAAATGCAAAGTCAGAGCCAGAGCTTTACAGGAAGTAGTCTGTTACATTACATTTAGAGCCTCAGGTTAAATTGTTACGGCAATTTTCTTTTCAGATGTGAACAAACAAGTTTAAGGACAACAGTGTGTGGCAGCATATCAGTGTGTTTGTTTCTCTCACTGTTTCTCTGAGCTGTCCCAGTGTCTCTGCATTGTGACCTAACAGGACCTCAGCTGTCTCCTGGAAGCATGTCACCCACTGGTTATCCCCAAAGTCTGCCAAGTTGGCCTGAGAGTCAGACAGACAGAGATGATAAAGGGGCGAGAGATTATTCATGTGTGTACGTTTCAGTGTGTGCATGTGTGACTGCAGAAGTTTCAATATTCCTCAAAGTCAGTGGCACTGCATGTTACAAAAAACAAGCAGTAATGATGTGCACTGTATGCACTTTGCACTTACAGAAAGCAGGAGTCTGTATTTGAAGCTGGAGTACTCTCGGTTACACTTTTCGCAGCGGTACAATCCATTCTGTTGATCGATGACCTTCTTGTTGCAGTCTGAAGATGGACAGGCCTGGTACAGACTACTCTCCTTGCGAATGTACAGCACTGTCGCTATGCAGCTGAAATAATCTGCCTGAGTGGAGGGAACAAAAATGGGACAGGAAGAAATTCAATTATGGGGTTAGAACTGCGAGATCAATAAAAAAAAACTACCAAGTCACATCAAACTGCTGCAATTTGAACATCTAAGAGGCGGCAGTTAATTTGCAGGTGCTGGCCCTTTAGAGAATATTACGCTGAGGAGAAATCTAACCTGCAAATCAAGGAACACACTGGAAAGATTTACCAAAGCAAATGAACCTCAAACACTATCATTTACTAAAAGGAAATGTTTGTGCTGCAATTTGTCCATTTTATTCTCCACTTAGTAAAACCTGGTTGCTCCTGCAGAGAATGTGAAGGTGGCTGTCGCATCAAATTACATGCCACCTTAACAAAATCCTGACAAGACATATTTCAAGAGCAATGCAATAAATGTATCATTTTGTGACGTTTAACAACTGTAACAGCAACAGTGAAATATCTACAATGTAGCCGCATATACTGCCTCTGTATAGCTGCTTTAGTGGTATAAATACAGCTAATTAACATTGGTCCTCAAAAGCAGAATTCAAATGACTTAAATGTGGTAGACTGACAAAATACAGGGCAACTGCTGCAGGAGGAAGGAAGCGATGACTTAGGAAGGGTCAGGGTACAGGATCATCTAGTTCAATGTTTTTTTAAAGTAGGGCACGGGGACACCCAAGGATCCGCACAATGAACATAGTTCAATGAATAATATTCATTATCTCAAATATTTGATAGTTTAAATTCTAATCTAACAAATCTTAAGTTATTTAAAATAATCTAAATCCACTTTTTTAGCTTATGTTTGTTCTAATGGTGCATTCCATTTGCACTAGGAAGCTGGAATTTCCGAATTCCCAGTTGGAAAATTCAACTAGAATGTCCCCTGAAGTCAGACTTCCAATAATTTGGAGGAACCTTACCACCCCCAACCTCAAAATGCAATACGGCTGTGCCGCACATCGACAGTAGTGAAAGCTGTAGTGATATACTGTTTATTAGCACTTCTGTCATACATGTATCTCACTAAAATGGTCAGACACACAGTCCTGTCCAACCCCTATCTATGGGCATGTTGCTACAGTGTCTGTATGCACAAAACACGGAGGAATGTGTTGTTATCAACTGGTATGGCTTACAATGGCTAACATGGCTTGAACTGGTATTGCTAACAACATCTTGGTTTTTCCAACCTTTTGTAATGAAACACGATGAACCCGGGTGTGACGTCATTTCCAGCTTCTGACCCTGACTCCAACGTAAATGGAACGCAGCCTAAGAGTGAATCACTTCAATTCGCTCTTCTCTTTACACGTGTCTGTGTCTGTGTAAAGTCCACTTAAAATGAGTCGCTTCCTCTTTATGTGTCTTTAATTATGTACAGTTAGGTGCTGTGGGTATTCTGTAAATGGTGCAGACAATTTTATTACATGAAATCTTTCCAATACATTTCTCTTGTGTTCTTCCACATAACTATGACCGTAAACATTTTAAAAAGTTGGCCACATTAAAGTATCTTAAAGGACATAAGCTTACAGCAGGGCGTCTGTGGTGCATACTCTGTCTTGTAAGGGGTCCCTGGCTTAAAAAGATTGACAGCCTCTGATCTAGTTTTCCTGTTTAACTGGAAGCTTTTTCCTTTAAATGTGCTGTTGGTAGCTTGTGTTGCTGGCAGATGTTAAAAACATGAAAATAACTGTAGCTGTCTTTGTGACCATCTTTTAGTTGCTTGATTCATTAAAATTTCATGCACATACTCATCTGATTATTTTTGTTGGAGTCTTAGACTTGAGTAAAACTGTGTTATTATTTTCAGTTGCATTGTCAATGTGAAAAATAAATTGCATGAAGAATTAAAGCCTACATTCCTGTTAAGACATAAAACAGCTTCTCATTTTAGGCTGTATGTGTGCTGCCATGAGAATTAAATGCTGTAAATTATGCAGCCAAATGCACATGTGACTACTCAACTTATACACTCGCAACAGATAATTATTCTTGGCTTAAAAATTCTACTTACTAAATGTATGAAATGTTTACATTAAAACAATGGCATTTTTAATAAAGCAACTCTGCTTAGAACCTGGCAAGACTTTAAAACTTATTTTCCTATATAAAAAATTAAGTAACATGCAGTAGGTCAAGGTGCCAATATTTGTGTCCTCCTGAAGAATTCGATTCTCTCTTTCTATCTGTAAATGCCATGACATTAACAGATGTGATTTCACAAACAAGTCTGAGCAATGAAAACTGTTGTTGTTAAAATGATATAGAGTGAATGGACCAGAATAAGAGCCCTCATCAAAGTGTTTGTGATGTAGGAGGCTGCATCTCAGTAAATGAACAAGACGCCAGGTGGCTCAGCCCTTAAGAAAACAATGAGTAATCACTAGTCCACAGTACAAGAGTCAAACTCATGAAACAGTGGTTTGGTACCGTGACCAATTTCACGAAAACACGCTGTGCTTTCAACTCTTTTCTGTTGGGGCACAACAGCAGATTAGCTCAAAGGGTTGGCTCTCCCGCCGCCCATAAACTAAAACACATTTCCAGTGGGTGAAGAAAAATCAGCAAAAAAACTGTCAGTAACTGCAAAGCTTTGTCTGTTGGATGAGTTCCAGTTGCAACCAGATTGTGTTGTCACCACATGAGGTGATGCATGGCTACATGGTAGCTGCACAGGCCATTCACTCATGACCATCATGTAGCATCAGGTGATAGATACCGTGAACAAGATAATGCTACCATCAGCATAGAAGGCGTGCAGAAATGCTTCATGACGACACTCTGATATCAGTCATCTTAAAAAGCTCAAACAGCAATGTTAGCGAAACATTCACTCAAACCTTTGTGTCGATGCTCTTTTTTCTCAACTAAATGTTATGCATATTCTTCTGGCATTTTCTTATATAATCATAATTGGTATTTTTAAATAACAACTTTGTATCACATAACAAATGTCAGGAAACCAAAGCCCATTGAACTGAAGTGAGAAAAAAATATGTAAGAGACGCAAAAGTGCTCCTTCTAATACAGGCAGGACATCCTTCAACAGTTTAAGTCATGCGAATAAATAAGCGGCTTAGGGTGAAGAGAGAAACATTAAATAAAATAAAAATAAACTCAGATCAAACTTGGCATCATCAGTAAAACTGTCGCCAACAAGTCAGTCCAGCTGGTAGATGCACGCTGTTTACACATCTCTATTTGACTTCCAAACAATCTTGGAACAGTTTAAAAAGAGAGCAGAGGGAGTTTGAGAGTTCTATGCATAATAGATGCAGGATGAGACGAATCCCTCTCTCCCTCTCTAACACACAAACTGTGCTACTGTACACACACACACACACACACACACACACACACACGACTAACATGCTAGGTTATATGCAAAAACCCAAACTTACACATTTGCAATACAGACACTATGGTCTAAACTTCTTTCGAAATTAAAGAGTACGCAGTCAAACAGAATCAAATTAAAATGCAGCGATGTTGGTGTAATTTAAACAGATATTAGCACCTAAAGCGGCAGAACTCACACTGTGTAAAATCAACAGCTAAAAAGGAAAGAAATGCTAATTCTGGGGGAAAAAAGGCTATTCTCTCATCCTGTTGAGAAGCACAGCATTCGATTTCCATAAATATAAATATAAAAAAATGCACACACCAGATGAACTGTGTCTCATTGGGAAGAGGCACGTGTACACTCCTGCATGCAAACACACACACATTAATATAAACAAGCACAAAGCAATAAATATGATATACATGCATGTGTAAGAAACCACAGAAAAACCCTTATTCCTAGCTTTACCAGAGGGTCTTTCATCAACCAGGAGAGCAGGCCTTGAACAAGATGTTGGAATTACAGCCAGCATTTAAAATGAAATGCTTTAAAATGCATTCTTAACAACAACTACAAGCGAGAGCTGGGCCAGACTCATTACTAATGTTGGCCTAAATGAGTCTATCAAAGACTCTCTCTAGGACGCCGGCCAAATTCACACACACCGACTGAGCATTGCTCCGTTATACAACCCACACTTTCTGTAAAGTCTTCAGTAGGAGCATTGAATGTGGAAAGGCCATTGTGTTCTCTGAATCCCCTGTGAGATGGTTGATGTTGTCCTGTGTCCCCATGACCTCTACAGATACTGTCAGTCAGACTTAGAGCTCTCTGACACTTTCTTCCCGCCAGCTAACACTGACTCACATCGTCATAATCTGTCCACCCATCCATCCACTCAGTACCCATGCTACAAAGCAAGAACCCCTCCGAAACACTTACTAAGAAGGTTTTTTTTTTTTAATTAGGAGAATTTCTCCCGTTAGCAACAGCCCTCTTCCCCTCAACACTCCACTCCCATGTTTCCGCCCGCATGCCTGCCTCATCACATTTTGCAGACTTGGGCAGATTGGAGCGCTGGAAGGCTGAAGAGGTGGGAAGGCGATGGGTGGGGAAGGTGGTAGGAGGGTGGACGTGGCAGGCAGAAAAGAACAGGACAATTTCTTTGGGGGCTTGTTGAAGGCTTGTGATGTTGGCAGATGCTACAGAGAATGCAAGGACAGAGGTCAGCAGGATCTGGACCACAGCGCTTCCATCACAACTCTAAATAAATTCCCCTGCATTTGTCATCATCTCTGCCCTTCTTCTTCTCTGTTTTTTTTTTCTGCGTCTCCCTCTGTATTCCAGTGTGTACACAGAAGCCTTGGGGCAAAGTCTTAACCTTAAGCACACTGAGGAGAACCTAGAAGAGCAGCATGACTAAGACTGCACACAAAAAAATGCTCACAGACACACAAACACACAAATATGTGCGCAGACTCACCTAAAGATTCAGACACACACACACACACCACACACCACACACCACACACACACACACACACCAAATGGTCTGAAAATAGTTTTCATTCTTATCACACCAAATCCCTGTGTCACCTTCTGGCACCTAAATGCAATTAAAATTTGTATGTGGAAGGGCAACCAAGTGAAAATCTACTTCACATAATTGACGTGGCTGCACATGCCAACTTTAATGCTTGTCCCAAAACCCAAACACACACACACTAATACACACACACACACACACACACACACACACACACACACACACACACACACAGTTTCATTAATTAGAAATGGCTTGTGTACACACACATGCAAGCACGCGCGCACAAACACACACACACTCGCATGCACAGAGCCACAGTCATGCACATACATAGAGGCAAACAGGTAGAATGACAAATTAGATTCCTTCAAAGTATAAGCTAATGATTCCGACTCCATTATTATTACTGGAGCAGCAGCCTCAGAGTGGGTGATAGACAACCTCCTTAAAGCCGTTCAATTACAGAAACAGTTGGGGGTACACAGGGCAGAGACAGAAAAGAGGACAAGACAAAGAGAATAAGGAAAGGTAAAAAAAAAATAATAAAAGAAAAAACGGAAAAAGAGGAGAACAAAATCAGAGCTTAAATTGTCTACACATTCTTGCCTTTTTCTTTTCTTTTCCTTTTCCTACATGTATCCATTTCTAAACAACCCTTGTAACTTAACTCTCGGTCTGGAGTTAACTTTTTTCCCTGTGGCCTTGTTCCCTTCCATCCTTAAACACAGGTTTGTAAATGACATGAAGTTTAAGCGCCTGGATTTCTTCCCCGTCTCTCACTCTCCCACATTCTTGGTCCGCGCTATTTCCCTTCTGGTAATGTTATGCCCTATAGGCTTCCTCAAACTCCAACACATAATTAGAAATTTTCATTAGAAACGACATTGATCTTGAAGCTACCCGTAAGTGGCTTCTAATTAAACGCGAGGGATGAGGGAGACCATTCGGCGATAAACCTAATTAATTAGATAGAAAGTTTATTAGTGGCACATACCACTTACAGTCTACTTTTAGTCGAAAGCATCACATAATTGTGTGCAATGACACTTCTTAAAATGGCACAACGTTCAATTTTGGAGTTCTCACATGCTCTTCCAACAGCATACGGTAGTTCAACCAGCACTCCTAATATGTGAGCATCACTATCTCCATCCCACAGCTAAAACAAGAGAACCATGACTCTAATCCATGAAGTCATAGAAAGGCACAGCCTAGAGCTGCTCTATTTACAATGAATGGAAGACTGACTGTGGATTTGTGTTTAGTTAAACGCTTATATTCAAATGAGACTGACTAAATCCATGTCTGTTCACAGAAAATCTTCTCTGATAGTTTTAAATAAGGGGCCAAAATCCATTTAACTGCAATGAGCTATGATCCTCAAATGTTTAGTAGCAGGGGTTGTTTTTAGCATACCTGATGTTACTGTCAACTTTGTGATTTCCTACTTTTATTCCAAAATGGATCGAGTTGGACTCAACTGTGGCTCATACTATAAGTGTAGCTACAGAAAGCGTAAGCACAAGTAAGTAAAATATGCCTAAAAAATGCTAGTCCTGCTTTTGACGTCTAAGTCTGTCAACATGATGGATTTGTCCCTGTGTGACTTCAAAAACGTTGGTGCAAAACAGGGGTTTGATCCTCACACACCGACACCAAAACCCTGTGTTTACAGTGCTTGTTTTGCAACACTGAAACATTTTCTGCTATCAAACTCTTTGGTACTGTAGCTATGCTTATGTTACGTCATCTGCAGAGGCTTCTTTCATTCGTCTTCAAACAGCAGCCAGCTGCCCGACTGAGAGAAGGATTTTCTGACTCACATATCAATCTGCTTCCAGCCAAAGTTTTCATAAGGAACTGGCTTAGAGATCTAACTAAAACTGCAGCTCAAATAACAATATTTGTTTTTTGTCGTTACACACTTTGTGGATTCATTTTCACCTGATCTACTGTAGATCCCGTTCTCAGACTCCAAGGCGAGCAAGTAAACCGATATGATACATAATACTAAAAACAGCCAGATATAAACAAGTTGGATTGTTAGTGTCACAGTTGTGTATAGCTTTCATCATGGTTCTTACATTCTGGCCCTTTTTTGTGGACTTCACTGAATCATACAAGTGCCCAAATCTACAACCAAAGCCAATGAAACAAAAGTACTGTAATTCCAACACCTTCAGTAAAAAGGAACATATCAAACCTTAGTTCACATTTTCATCGCCTGCAATTTAGTCTTCAAGTAATTTTTTTTTACAGTTCACTCATAGTGTAAAGTATGCACTCCAACTACATTAATAAAAACTAGTAAATACATATGATTTAGGGACAGATTTAGCCATAATTTAATTGCAGAAGTAGATGGATTAGTTGATTTAGAAAAATTTAATCTGCAATTATTTATTAGGCAGAAGTTTTAACATTCGCTTGTCATTTCCATAAAAGGGTAAAGTGAATAATTTTTGGTTTTGGACAGTTGGTTGGGCTAAACGACACACCTGAGGGTGACACTTTGGGCATGAATAATTGTTATGGGCATTTTAAAGAATTTATATCCCGTTATTTTAGAGACTAACTTAGAAAACTGCACTCATTAGAGTACAAATCTCCATCAGGCTGCCGCATTCTGGTTGCCGGAGCTGTTCACTGCCACTCTAGACAATTCTTTTAATTTATGCAATTCCAGCAGAAGGGCTGCAACACATCTCATAAGATAAAAAGTAATTTTGAGGATAAATGTATTTTTAGTAGGTAAAACAATGTCACAAATCATTGATCAATAAAATTATTTAAAATTGGAGTTTTGATGGTATTTACTTTTTCTGTCGGCTACAACAAAACAAAGTGGGAAATAACAACAACAATAAACACAACTAAAACAGAAAAAAAAATTCACTACTTAGCCTTCTCATTTTCTTTAGGTAGATGCACAAATATCTATTACAAACAAGATAGCAGCTAGGATAACAGAAATGATGATTTATTCATTTCATATTGCGCCTAACTTCAGTGGATCGTAACATATCGGGTATGGAAATAATCTACAAATGCGAGTGAGGAGTCAGTGGTTAATGACGGTATACAACAGTTAATAAAAAAGGCTTTTCAGCAATTTGTTAATCACTGCAATGACAAGAGATCCTAGATGATACAGTCATAGACATGCACAGAAAACATGAAGCCGATTGGTCCAAAAGTTTGGGAGATACGCTTTGGACAGATGGATACACACTCAAACACTCGCTCACTCTTGCACGCACGCACAACCGAATTGCATGATCACCCTCCAGGCTTTCACCTGGTGGAGATAGTAGTCAATTTACCAAGCAAATAAACATCAGGTCAATAAAAAAAGAACTCATTAGTGGCATCCCCATTCATTGAGATGCCAGTTATCCAATACAGCATCTGATAGCAAAACGGGTTGCAAAATAAAATAAAATCTGTTTTATAATAGCTTTACCTTTGAAACATAATTTAATCGAATTCACACACACAAACAAAAAACAATTTCTCACTTACATCTGGTGCTGTGTAGTCATGAAAGTGGTTTCATCTGGCCCGTTTCTGTTTCGTATTTATTGTAATTTGGGTGAACAAACCTTTTAAACAGCCACTTTTCTGTCAATGTTAGTGCATTAAATTCTGGCTTCTTCTATTTATGACTGCCCTGCTGTGTTTTTGTGTGATGGTTTATGTATGTGTGTATGCACTGCACCTTCTCTCCATGCCCCAAGTTTTCATTCTTGATGTCACTCAGTGTTTTCCAGTTTGTCTTTGCTCCGGTGCCCGTTGACCTCATCTCTGTCAGGGATTGGCTGTCGAGTGCAAAGCCTCCCCGGTCATACCTGTAGTGTGGACATTGAAACGCACCGCACATATGAGCGGATAAATGTATGCGTATACACACCTGTCAACCAAAACAACACACATACATTTGAGATACTATATGGCATGCATTATTTAGAGTGAAGAGAGACAAAATGAAAAATGAAAGGGGGGTTTCTTGAGTCAAATGAAAAACACAGACAGTGTGCTTGAGTACGTGGTCCCTGGAGACTGAGGTAATTAAACTACACAAGAAATACCATCAGTATTAGTCATCTGTGAACATGTCCAAGAGTGTATCCATCTCTCTGTGAAAAAAGAGGGTGTGAAAGCAAGTGGGTTTGTGTGTATTTGTTTACATGTATAAATATGTGTTACATTAACAGACTTTGATTTTTTCCTGTGAAGTAGAAACTAAACTGTATCTACCATTATCTCAAGAAACCGCCTTCAACCATGACTGAATTACTCCCTTAATCCCTTAACTGATTTACAGCCGCTGCATCTGTATCCTGCAATCTATTTTATCTGACCTATGGCTGTCTATCATGGACAAATACATTCATACTTCAATCAGCTTTTTATATTTGCATACATTCATGTCTTCATACATGGTGTCTTTGCTGAGGCAAAAAGAAAAACAAACTCTGCCTGTGTGCACATTCCATCTATTCATTTATCTACCTTTTTAATATTCCCTTTAAAATCTTAATGCAGCAGCGTGACTCCTGCTCTGTATTCTAGCCGAGCAAAGCAATCTAATCAAGGCATCATCCAAATTCATCAGTTTGCTTCAATTATGCAAGCAAGCCTGGTCAAAACAATCCCACAAAGCACCACATCGCCACAGGAACTTGAGTCAGACAGATAGTCTTTGTCTTTGCAGATCTACATTTTAAAAAAGGAGCGGAAAATTCTCTGTCATTCTTTGTCATTCCTTCACCGCTGTCAGCATGTAAACAGGAGAGGGGACCAAAAAGCAGCAGAGATGAGGGGGGAAAGTCAGGGATTAGAGAAGAATGAGAGGAGGAATGAAAGGAAGGAAGGGCGCTGTTGAAAAAAAAAAAAGAAGAAGAAGAAGAAGTTATTTAGCCCTTTGAATGTCTAGATGCAATGGTGTATTGACCAGAGACTAATAACGATAAGATTAAAGCTGGAGCAATGGAACCTTCCCCTCCTTTCTCTCCAACGCACAAAATCACACACACACACACACACACACACACACACACACACACACACACACACACACACACACACACACACCACTCTTATAGTAAGAGCTATAACAAATGCACAGGACACACAAAATAGCTATTGTTCACAGAGCAATTAGTCAAATTTATAAACCAGACATTGAGTGAGCAGAATACCAACAGGTACCAACAAACTTTTATTTACTGTATGCACACTTTGAAGCTGTGAGTTCAGAGTTTGCTGCAGTTTTCAGCCTAAGAATAGCTTTCAGTTTAACATACAAGCAATCCCATGCACACTGAAGCATCGATATGTACGTGTACACACACACACACACACACACACACACACACACACACACACACACACACACACACACACACACACACAGGAGGAAATAATTACAAAAAAAAGGCAGGAAAAATGTATTTATATTTCAGCAGTGGCCAGACTTGGGAACAGCTTTAATGAGTGAATGAGTCATAATTTAAAATCCCTCCACAGGAACTGCTAATAAGAATCCAGTCTGACGCAGCTCACCATGTCCCCGTCTTTCTGTGCACGTACAGTAGCAGTTCAGAGCTGGAATACATAAATACCTGTGTTCTGCTTTTTCTGTTATTCCCTCCATTCAATCCTGTCTACATCCTGTCAAGAGTCCCGCTGGGACTGATGAGGCACATGCTACCAGTCTGTTGGCACGTGATCATCAGAGCTGTGCACGTAGGTCTGCTCATCTGTATGTCTGAGCATGCACTGTGTTTACTATTTATTCTAGGATATTTTACATATAAAGGCAAAACGGCAATGAGAGGATACAATCTATTTATATGTCTGTTTACACATAATGTTACTTATGTGTTACTTGGGATAAAGTGATGGGATGTCCCTGTGCACTGTACATGCCAGCATGTGAGGACAATTCTGTACGTGTTTATGAATGTGCGTGTGAGTGTCGGTGTATGCATGCACGCCAGTGTGACTCACCAGGCCCGCAGACTGAAGGCCTCTGGTATGTCTGGGTTGACCATGACTGTTGAACTGAACAAAGCAGAGAGAGAGATGCCCCCGAAATCAGACAAGCGGGCTCCTTTGATGGCGACAATGGGCTGCCCAGAGCCGTCAAACTTTTCCGCCTGGAGAAAGACCAAACTGTGTCAAAGACAGTAATTGAGGAGAGAAAGATGGAGAACAAAAGCAGAAGCAGTTGTGTTATTGTCTCTTATGTGTTTGGCCTGTTTCTGCGGCTTGAGGAGACCAGAAAGTAATATGTGGTATGATTTGCTTTTATAATTGGACAACCTACAAGTTAATTTGAAAGTCATTTTTGGATTTTGGCAAAGAGGAGGGATTAGCTCTTGCAGATTGAATGAGCTTAGAGAAGAATAGTGCCATTTCATGCACATTCGAGAGTTATTTAGCCTTCCGTCTCAAATCAGGGGACTCTGGTCCAAAACACTCCTGAAGGTCACAAGGATGATTTGACCGATCCATATTTTATAGCCCAGAAAACCCAATCAAACGGCTCTGTATGCAAGAGCACACATAGAGATATGTTACGCACACAGACGGACGGGCACCTCCATAAACACACGATTAATTAGAGCCTGCACAACATCTTTTTATGTTAAACCGCAAATCCATCCCTGGATACAGACAGAGAGCCAGGAGAGAGAGAGAGAGAGGAGAAGAGAGGGAGAGAGATTATAGTTATTACCTCCTCTCCCCACAGTGTGACTGTCACCACTTTGCCAGTTGTGTCTATTAAGTTGAGGGCCCTCTTGGAGACTTCTCTGCTGGTCTTAGTGGTGATACGGAAAACATCCTCAGCGTCCTTGCACACTCCAATCACATCTACATGCAGAGAGAGTTCTTTTATATCTCTATCTATCGATAGCTCATGAATACAGGTAAACAAATACACCTAGATTGAGTTAAAACAAAAGAGAAAAAGTTAAGTGTTATGTGAAGAGTGCCTTTTGAAATGTCTCCACATGGTGTACAGAGTAAAAATGCCCACTGGATATATTCTACATAATATGAAGTGGTATCACATCATAAGCAGCAAAAATGCAACACAGCAGAGAGTTGACAGGCCTCTGATGCTGCCAAGTCACAGCAGACTGACATAAACGCATGGATGTATTATTTAGAACAGCATAAATGTCATAAAAGGCTGACTAACACCCAGGCCCATACTCCAAATCACAACAAACACACTCATTCCTCATTCATGTTTCCTGTCATGCTCAAGGCCTAAAAACTTCATTCAGGATTAATGCACTGAAGAGCAGTCGCTGCACAGCTCTAAGAAGGTGAAAAGTTGGGTCTATGATGACGAATATTAAAATACTAAATCAGAACAAGTCAAAATAATTTGGAGAGCGCTTTTGTGCAACAAATAGGAATTTCACAAGTTAACAGAAAACAGGGAAATGAAAGACTGAATCAATAAATTCAGCAAAATATGAGATTTATTATTGCATACCAAGAATGTATTTTTCATCCGAAATTGTTGCATTAAAATACATACCACCTCACATTGTGCCAATCGCTTTTACACACTGACTCCAAAACTTGGCCATGTTTCTTTTTTACCATCTGTTCATTGATGGAATAGTGCGAAACAGGCAGCAGTTGTGTGTTTGCATTGTGTGTCCTTGTGTGTGTGCACACTATACGATCCAAACAATGACCACTTGAAAAATATTGCTCTGTAGCAGAGGCTCCCAACAGGTGATTCCTGCTCCAAAAGTAGGTTGCGGGCCCATTTTGGGTGGCAGCTAAAGACTGTATATAAACATGGGTGACATGGTCTCTCTTATCACCGCTATGCTTAATTGAAGTTTAAATATCCCGGATAAGGCCGTTGCTATCTGGCACTGGTGACATCATTCGGGGCAGAGCCTGCACAGTAGCGATATCTGTTGTCGGGGAGTTCCCACCAAAATATCTGTCCGACCAATTGCTAGCAGCCCCATTGGATGCAAGCGCATGGATTGGATGTCACAGCTGTCAATCTTGCGGAAAATCTCCTTTTTGTAGAATTGAACTCCAAAAACCAAACTTATCATAACAACTATCACTGGAACAAACATCAGAGTGATCAAAACTATGTTCAGTGACAGAAGCCATCTCTGGGAAAAATTATTTACTTTTAGTTTGTATTTAGTTTTTAGTTTGGCCTATGAACTATTCGCTAACATGGTGGGGAGGGGTTTATGACCTATACTGCAGCCAGACACGGGGGGGGCAATCAAGATTGAAAAGCTACCATGGATCTATTATAAAGCTACACTTTGGGGTAACTGTCATTTTGTTGATCTTTATATGCAGTCTATGCAAGGGACTCATGAACATTTCAGCTTAGTAAAAAACACTTTATTTTGATGTAAACTGAATTTTCAGGGCAGAGCTTTTAGTTTGAAATGCATCACTGAAGTTGATCGAGACGTAGTCTGTTCATTCCTGGACATTTCAAGTTGATTGAACTCTTCATCTGATACTGCCACAAATCTCTCATTTTTTTGTTTTTTTGGTTCCTCTCATCCTCTTCAAACCATTCATCAAAAATGAGACCGCAAAATAAATCAAAATTAACAACAAACCCATCCATTTTTTAGGCCTATCAATATTTCAGCCATTTCTTGCTCCAGCTCTGGCAGTTACGCTACAATGTTGCCATGGAGACGGATGTGGCAGAGTGATATTAAAGTTCTGAGGAAGGTGTGCTGTAACGCATATTAGAGCATGTTCTAAAACTCTTGTGGACCTATTTCGATTGCTTGGTCTGAACTACTATAATCTTGCAATTGTAATCTATGAAGAGAGGAACTAATGTCCAAGGAGAAATCTGGACCCCCTGGCTGGACAAGCTGGGAACCACTACTATATTGTTGTCAAAAACTCAGCAGCGTGCCTTCAAATGGCTTAAAAACGATTGTTTCGTGTTGTTTAATTTTCTGTCCATCATCTCATGGTGTTAATACTAGTGCCCACACCTTTAATGAAATGACTGGACAGAATTATAATATAGATTTTGAAAAACAGTCATTCTCTGAACTTCATCCTTCTGTCTGCTAACCTTTCTCTAAACTCTCCCTCTCCCTCCTCCTCTCCTGTTTCTCTCTTGCTCTCTGTCTGTGCTCTTTCAGCCCTCCTTAATTCCATTATGATTGAGACGATGTCATCCACCTCTGAACTCCATTATCACCACAGGAACAGGCTGACAGTTCTCATTACCATGTTATAATCCCCTATTTAACAAAGGAGCAAGGAGAGCGGTAGTGGATAGAGAGAGAATGGAGAGACAACAGTTGACACACAGGACATGTAACGCTGCCCCTCTGCGACCAATGCAAACACACTCCTCACGGTAAACCACTCAGTGCATTTCTAAACTCTTTAGTGTGTTGCTGTGCTGGCTTGCAATGCTGGCTTGCATTGCTCATACTTTACTTTAATGTAATCATGCAAAATTGCTGCTCTGAAGGTAAATCTACATGAATCCTCCACTCAGTAGGGTACAGTATATTGTTTCCACTTCTTGATGACCATTAATTTCATCTCTAATATGGAGTGTCCAACACTTATAATTTAGAGATCTTCTTGTGCTGCCGTTAAGCAGTTTCTATAATCCTGGCTGACACCATGCAGTACTGAACTGCACAATTTTGCAAAGTAAAATCTGCTTGTGTGATCACAAGTACCAATACATCACATGGACCTGTGCTGATGGGTGTGGTGAAAATGCACCAGGAATTGCTCTTCAATAGCAATGCTACTTATGCCAGAATGTAGACTTTAGTTACAACTGGCTGCCTATTTAAAATGCCTGTCGCAACATGAAACTAGTCTCATTGTATTTTTGTTGTGCGACAAACAACAGCAACAAGGCTCAATCTCAACAAACACACCTTCCTCCTACCACTTAGTCATTTTCCCATTGATTTTAGCATTCACTTCAGTGAATTGTTAGGGCTACATGGCCCTCCAAACACAGCTTTTTCAGAGGCACACTTTAAACCTCGTGCTAAAAGAAATCATCAACAAGAAGGCTGCACAAGTACAAACTCACAAATGTATTTTCTTCAGTACTGAAGATTTAAATATTATGACATCCATCATATTATCCTAGCTTAATGTCATTTCAGTTTATTATAGTCCTTTTCTTTTTGACAAACATAGCAAAAGATTACAGTGCTGAAGAATGCTGATGTCTCTGTAGCTAACGAGCTAACTTACATTTTATTGTTATTGTTGATTTATGCATGACAGTCCAGAACATTTCTTCCTCTCTGAGCAGAATTTCAGGGTTCAGCCAAAACGTTCTCTGGCGGTGGCACAGTGTGAGATACTATGGGTCTGGCAATGTAAGACTAACTCTTAAATAGCCTTTCAAAAGGTGTTACGTTTTGGTACAAACTGAATTGTGACACCAATCAAAAACTGTACACTGGATAACAGATTTCTAATTGTTTATTCTGTGATCAGATATTTCCTTAATTAAATTAAAATCTGTGCAGAATTTTATTTACTTTATTTAAGTTTAAGTTCTTGAATGGCTTCCTGCTTTAGCCTGTTGTTAAGTGAAACAAAGGGTTTGGTGAAAAACATGTCTTTAGTTCTTCCGAAAGAAAAAAATACTGTTTTGGCATCAATACCGAAAGTCAGGGATTAAATCAACACTTGTACTGAAAACTTTTAAATAATGCCCAGTCACACCCTTGAACTCGAATACAAAAAAAGGAGCAGTTTTTAAAAATTACAGCAACATCATTGTCAACCCTGTGCATCATCCCCCTAATAATATTGAGCAGACTGCATAGAGCGCACTATTGAATCACTAATTTCAACCCCAATCTACACTTGGACCATCCCAATTTACCTGTCACAGAGATAAGGCATTCCTGTCAGGCACAGAGGGCAGGCACTGCAACTAACCTCCATAAAAACAGTGGAATGAGCATCATCCTCTTTTTATCTCTTCTCTTTAGTGTATGCCTGAATTAACCTTGCCTCTGACCCCATCATAATGTATTCTTCCAGGACACCTGGTACATAACTGATTGGCACGTGCCTGTCTATTAGCTCAATCTTTTCCATCGATATCTATTACATGTAATTATCCAAATTGATGGAGCAGTTACAGAAATGACCCAGCTGATAACCTAAATGTTCCTATAATGGCAGAAGCGAACATGTCCTAGCCTCACAATACAAACCTACTTTTTGGTCACTCAACAGGCCTCAGACAGCATTTGAAGCATTTTTGCTTACAGAGTAGCTTTCATTCGGCATAGAACAAGAGATTTATAAGTATTTTGGGCATTCACCAATCTTATTGTACTATTTTTAACATTTTCTCTTACAGTTACTTCCCGTATCAATGAAATTTAAAGGTGCTAGCATATCTGTCATATGAGCATTGTTGGGGTAGGTAATTTTTGAAATGTAATATGTTACAGATTACTAGTTACCCTATTAAGATTGTAATAAGTAATGTAACTATTTTAATTACTTTCACAAACTAACTTAATACATTTGATTCATTTTAGATTACTTTTCTGACAAATGTTTTCACTAGAGAGTAAAGCTGAAAAGACCTAAGTACATATGTGTTGCACTCAAATTTTTCCCCCTGACTTTACTGACCCACATTGTCAAAATATGCCCAAAGAAGGCATTTCTGCACAGCAACAGAATGAATGTTATGTTGTACATGTAAGCTTTTTAGCAAAAAGAGCTATACTCAGATGTGGCCCATTCGGAAGCACCAACATTTAATGAGAAACTGCAATTTTATAAAATATTTTTTATTCACGACCTTTAATTACAATGACATTTTACAGTTGAAAACTAGTTACTCCCCACACTACATACAACAAAAAAAAATGGGAATATAATAATAAATATTAATATTAAATAAAATTAGAATAGAATATGATTTAAACTAAAAATAAAAAAAAAATACATATGTCATTAAGACAAGCTTAAGGCAAAGTAATTATTCTGTTTACCATGTTATCATCACCATGGCTGCAAATTTAATAATAGATTTTTTTAAATCCCTTAAATGGCATTTTTCAGGGCACCGACAGCTAGGTCGGGGTCTTTATGTAAGTCTATAGTCTGTAGTCTAACTATATTCCTCTGTTGCACATTGCAGTGTAGTATCACCAACTGTAGACTACACTGTCCTCTCATCTAATATTTCCATGACCATCTTTCATGTTACTCATGGGCCACTTTCCTTTAGAAAGACATTTTTTACTATTTAACTTCATCTCAAACCATTCGCTCTTTATTTCTGACACAGTGCTGCACAACTCTGATGACAGATAATTAACAGCTGTACTAATTAGTATCTAACAGTCCATGTCCTCTAACACCACCGCTGACACTGCTGGACTTCATCATTTGCTGATTTCTGATAGTAGGACCTGAAGCACTGAAGTGTGAAATTCTTAGTTCCACCCTTTGGTAGCATTTTTGTGAATGAAACTTACCAACAAACTAATGTTAGCCTGATATGGAAAATTTAGGAGTGTCAATGATATAAATACATCAGTGTCAGGTATGTGTGGGTCCTCATAGCCAGGAGGCATTCATCAGGCTGAAACAAGCTATTCACAAATAGCATGTCCAGTTAAGAGAGTTTGGTTGACCCAAATAGGAACACTCATTCAAGCAAATGTCATAGAAGAAAGTAAAAGAGATTTAGGACAAAAATATGAAGATGTTCCTGCATGAGGCCAACTGTGTTCTGGTAAGGCTTTTCTTTAACAGGGATGTCGGTCCAAGTAAGCTGTAGTACAGAAGATTATCGACAGTTTTCTTTGTCACACAGATATCAACATGAACATTTTTTCACCTCAATGGACTGACGCACGACTTACTGGGCTGTTGTCGGTCACTGCTTGCAATTTTCAAAATAGATGTACTGTATGTGGCAGCTATTCAGGAATGTGGTCAAAAGTCCTCCTTCTGGCTGCTCAGAGCCAATCACAAAAATAAATATCTGAATGAATTTAAAAAAAAAGAAAGCCACGCAGTTGCTGAATCACACTTCATTTTCCATTTTTAACACCTTGTTTACGTGGTTGATCACAAAGTGTGGCGAGGGAATGAGTCATGTCATCATCTGAACCCTAACCACAGATTGCTGATTGGGTTTGTCACATACATATCTTTATCAGTTGATTTTCAGTGTTTTGCAGCCTTGATTGCAGCCACAGCACTTATGCTCAGATCACACTACCTGCATGAGCTGTGTGTGAACTTCACGGCACCCCTTGCTTTTTATTTTGGCGCCCATGTTAACAGGTTAGAGCAGCCCCATTGCTAGCGAGAGCAGCGCAGCTGAGGCGTTGTTCGGCTGAGGCTCAGCTGCAGCTCATCTAAAGATTTGGAGTTACACCTATATTTTCCCTGTGATGCAAGCCGTTCACAGCAAAAATAGACAATTTCAATGATGCCTCCCTACAATATATGTTTCATGAGTGACATGGAAAATTGGTGTGTGTATGTCTGTGTGTGTGCGACTTGTTACATGAACAACCCCCGCAGGCATGAACAATTAAATCTGCTGTCTTTTAAGCTCATGACCAATCTTTCTACAAAATCTTGTGCAAGTCTGTGAGTCCATTTGGAAGTTATGCTCTTTATTATTTTTTTGCTACAGGCCACTCTTACTGCTCTGCCTCATGAACACAACCACACACCTTCACACACACACATACTTGACCTCCATGCCAAATGTCAGCCTCCTAGGTTTACAATTGTGGCCTCCAAAAGTAGAGGAAATTTTTGTGGACTGACCAATTGAGCAACCTAAAGGTTAGAGTCTCTGGTCGCAGCTAAAAATATATATAAACACTCTTTTTAAAAACACTTTCACTTTCAGTTAAAGCCCTCTGGTGGAGAGAATCCTGCCATTTGTTAACATAAAGCTTCAATTTTAAAACAAACAGATTTCCATTATCAAAGAAAAACTTAATGTTGAAAATTGGGACTGGGGGCACCTGGTGGCTTAGTTGATAGAGCAGCCCCCCATGTACAGAGGCTGTGTCCTCGCCGCAGCAGTCGCGGGTTCGAGTGTGGCCTCGGCCCTTTGCTGCATGTCGTCATCCCCCCCACCCCCCCCACGCTTTATCTGTCCTATCCAATAAAGGCAACAAAAGCCCCAAAAAATATCTTAAAAAAAAAAAAGAAAAAAGAAAAAGAAAGATGGGACTGGCAGGCAGTAATGCCAGAAATGTATGTATAAATATTATTGATGAAATTCTTCTCTTACCAACAATGGCATCTTTGTCTCTGTTCTCCAGCTCTGAGATGGGCACAAAGTCACAGAGCACTGTAGGGACGCCCTCAGTGTCATCACAAGGAATGATGGATGACTGAGCGTGTAGCGTCATCTCGTAGTCATTCTTCAGCGTGGTGTACTGTTTGTTGGCTGGTTTCAGCGTACCCTTAGTGATGTAATACACCTGCAGAGAGTGGGTGAGTAAGGTGAACTGGCATTATAAAATTAGACCTAATCAGACGGGTTATTTCCTGAGAATTTGAAGCAACTATGACCAATCGAATTGAGCGACCACTTTATTGATCCTGCAAAGGAAATTATTATAACAATACAGCTTCTGTTCCACCAAAAGCTCTCAGTAAGAAAGGAAAAACCTTCAGGTCCAACTAAGATGTGGTGTCATATCAGGCCCATCACTTCTCTAATTCACCAGAAAATTAGTAGCAGCTGAGAGCAAGTCTGCTAAACAGCACAATTTAAACTCAATATGCGAGGCACACTTCTTCATTTACTCTCCCAACACTCCAATATCCCCTCTCTCTCTGCTTCTGAGTTTGTCTCTGTGGCTTACTTTCTTTCCTTTCCTTCCTCCCTCCCTCTCTCTGATTTACCCCACACAAAGATAGAAACATGAAGCTAATGTGATCAGCATTCTGGCTGCTCAGAGCCAGTCACACCCACTCACTGTTGTGTCAATACGCAGATCACGAAGGGAAGACAGATTCATTCCTTTATTTATCTTTGGAGGGCAGAGGGCACAAATTGGATCTGGGGCTATGTTGGGAGTCACTGCCAGTGGCTGATACCTGAGCCAGTGTGACGAGCAAAATGATGGCAGGGGTTAATTGAGTTATTAAGCTCTGTGGGCCAGACCGAATTGAGCAAAAGCTTTAACATGTGTTCTACCTGTCTGTAATTGCGTTGGTATACAGGAACATGTAAAGGGCATGTTCTGGGTGTTCGGACTGAGCACCACCCATTTTAGCACAAACAACTCAGTTTTTCTCTTGCATAAACACCAGCCTGAGACTGGTGCTAACTCTCTCTTTCCAGAAAAAATGGGTTTATATCTCTCACTGTCTGCCATCACACATCTTTATATCCCACCTGACATTTACTCTGTATCACTCTGTGGTGTTTTGTTCGGACCTTTGAATCCACCCCCTCTACTGAGTTTGAGTTGATTGATTTGTCTGGCTTTGTGATATGAAAAAACAATTTCTCGGTTAAAATAAAAAACAATTCAACAGGGGCAAACAATTAGCCAATCAGCATCACTGCCATGACTAACGCCTTTGTCAAGGTGTTAAACAGTGGGCTGGAACCAATGAGGAGCAATAACAATGGTGAGTGAGCACTGCTACCGAGGCTATTCTACATCGACATGTCTTCTCAGTATCCCCCTGCATCATAGTTTGTTTTTACTTTGCACCACTCCACTCCTAAAACCCCAGAAAAACCATAGGTTGGCATGGCTGCTCATGCAGATTAAAATAAATTTTTAAGGATCTGCATGAACCCTGAAAACCTGCATGTGACTACCAGGATGGAGACACCTACTTCATTAGGCAAACTCCAACTGCTGAAGCCTCATATTCCCTTTGACCAAACTTTCGATTGCATTTTAGCAAATAATAAATACTGTAGAGTTTTTTTTCCCAATTTCTTCCAGTGTAGTCACTACAAGTAATTGCTTCTCCCCCAGTATGAAGAGGAATAGTGATTACAGTGACCTATAAAAATTATAATCTCTGTATCAAATACTTATGCAGGGAAACTTTATAAACACATCCTCCATGGAAGACGCAGCCTGAAAGGCTGGCAGCCATTTCTGATACAATGAAGACAACTTTAAAGATACACCATGGAGGATTTTTTCTAAAACACAATGTATGGACTCGTGCAAAAGTAATCCCTTTCAGTCATCACTTATGACCTACTATAACTGTGTGGTGGTGTATTCTTTTGCAAAGACTCTGTCCTCTGCATTTATTTTCCTGCTATCTTGTTATTTTCTGTGCTCAGTACTCCCACAGTTAAGGCTAAGGCTCCATAAAAAGGTAGTGACTAGGTGCCAGACTATAAGCAGCAGGTACCCAAAAGACACAGCACCAAAAAACCCCACAAATTTAGCAGGGCAAATAACCAAATGAGAGTAAATTCAGGGTAGGCTATTACTTTACTTTCACTGGTAAGTATGCTAGCATTAACTGACAATCCTGCATAGTATACCTTTTAGATAACAGCAAGAAAACAGAAATACCAACAGATTTGACAACTTCATCACGCTGTTCTCAGCAGCATACACACGACCTCACATCTACCCAATTTTTTAATGTCTCAAACATATATATTTCAGTTAAAAACTACCCAATAAATCCCCTCCACAAAGTCCTCTAATACTTGCCTCTGGCTCATTCATTGGCCAGAACTCCTGCAGGCATGAGAGGATTTTGCAGAAGGGTTTATTTAGCACTATTTTACCTATGATACATTTATTTGAGGTGTTATGTGCATACAAAATGGATAGCTAAGACTGAAACTTAGTCTGCAACTAATTTCTGAATTTTTTTATAGCCTTTTGATCTTATCTTACTGTCGTCCGTTTCATCACAGAAACTAAACAGCTACAACACCGCAGCATCAAAAGCTATTGTTACTGTGAAATATGGGCGAAAGCTGTCATTTTTGAGTGAAGTTTCCAAGAAGCTCTTATCACTTCAAGTGAGGACATATACGGGTGAGTGGGATCTGCTCACCTTGCCTTGCTCCACTAGAGGGAAAAACTTGTCCACTTCGTTGTTGAAGGCTGTGATCCTGATTTCTCCCTGTTGACCAGCACATTTCCATTAAGCAGCATTCCATTTCACGGATAAGACCAAGAACAGCCATGTGTGACATATGTTTGACATGCATGCACATAAACAGATTTTCAGGCCCCTCTACTCACACTCTCATCCACTATCTCAAAGGAGAAGAGTTTGCCTTCTCCTCTTGAGTTACTCCAGTTGCGGATATTGGACTTGGTAGTGACTCTGGCTTTGATAGTCCACCTAGAGATATACACAGAGTAGACTCTTTTGTAATAATGAATCTGTTATTCAATTTATAAGCTTAAAAAAAACAAAATAAAAAAAATAACCTTAAATGGTCCAGTGTGTAGGATTTAGTGGTATGTAGTAGTGAGTTTGCAAAGCTGAACTTCGCCTATGTGCCAAGCTTACTACAGTAGCTAAAATGAAAATTTGAGTGACCCTATGTAGAGCCAGTTTCCTCCTCCCCAAAACAAACAAACCAGGTGCCAGGTGCATCTAGAGCCAGTGTTTGGTTTGTCGGTTGTGGGCTACTGTGGAAACATGGCCGTGCAACATGGCAATATCCGTAAACAAAGACCCGCTACACCCTGTGTAGATAAAAACAGTTCATTTTTAAGGCGTCAGAAAGACAATTATTCTTATTTTCAGATTATAATACACTAAAGAAAACATTGGTATTAAATTATATTCTGTTTCTGCCAATGTATCCCTGTAAATAGTGCATATTATACCTTTTAAGTACTAATTTGCTGATATAGAAAACATGGCCATTGACCAAAATCTAAGCTTTGCAAACGTTTTATTTGTCTTCTCTCATGTTTTCATTTTCTATTCCTATCAACAGATTTCTTTTATGTAAATGCACACAGAATTCTTAATATAAATCCTTTGTTTAAAGAAGTAATTACAAAAAAGTTTTGACCAAAACAGTTATGTGCAACTTAACTGTAAGAGTTACAGTCTAAAGGTCAGCACGAACAGAATGCTGCAGAGACACTTTAAAAAAGCTTCCTTTTTTTGTTAATGAGCATCCCAACTCAGCTCACATCAGTCACCAACGTGAAGCACAACTGCGCAAAAGAACAATTCCCAAGGAAATTGGATGAGTGTCTTTTTAGTCTTTTTAAAGTTCCATGAAAGAAAAAAAAAAAACATCCAGCAACTTTCTTTTCAAAGAGTGAACTAGGTGTTGTACATCTGCCAACTCCTGGATGCATTTAAAATGTGCTTCTTGTTCTGTTTTTAACAACAGCCAGCCAAGCTCTGCAGTTTATGCAGCAGTGAGCTTTTTGACTGCGTTGATAATTGTGCAGTGGAGGATATTCATACCATAACTTTGCCTGCAATTAAATCCCCTATCATGAGAGCAGCTGCTGGCCCAGAGTGAACCCCATTCCCTGCTCAGTATGGATAAGACTGCTACACCAAGGTTTATGGCAGCCAAAAGCCAATTATAGTCTGCTCTAGATGCTATTACTTAACACCAGCAGAATGGGATGAGACAGCCATGCTAACGGCCGTAAAAGACCATGTGAACACAGCGGCAATCCTATATAATCTCCTGTATGTAACACTTTGTGTCAAACACGCCCATACTTTTTATTTCACGCAAACATACGTAGAAGAATCACAGCTGCTGAAGTCATCTGTTTTACTCACTGTAGGTACTCCCCAACTTCAAAGTTAGAACAGTCATCAGTTTATTACAACACCTAGAGGCACAGTTATCTTTACAGCTTGCAATTTCAAACAGGGCTACGTTATCAGAGCCCTTACATGGAGAGAGAGTTGACAGGGTACCTTCACTCCAATCTGAACAACTACATCTTGCTATACTGTGCTATCGCCTTTTTGTGGCCAACTTTAAGGTCAGAGACAGAGACTTAAGCCAAATGAAATGATAAGAAGCGAGAGGGAAAAAAACTGCAGTAAAATTGTACCCCAGAGGGGGTAAAGAAATTGTGAGAGGGAATGAAGGGGGAAAAACGAGGCTGACCAAATCCCCATCAGGCCGAATAACAGAATCAAAACCTCAGCAGTAGACCATAAAGACCCAGCAGTACCTGCCGTTAAAGTGTCCGTTTCTGAGGCAAGATTGGTCATTTCATTTCATTTCCATGCAGATGGGCTGACTAACACCCCCCCCCCCCACACACACACACACACACACACAGGCACTGATATAGAAATATTGAATGCATGCACGAGTACATATACACACACTTCCAAATATGCCCCAAAGTGCTACTCAGAAATAGCAGAGAACAGGGAAGCAAAGTCACAGCATGAGAGAAAATAGTGCTGCTGATGGATGAGCACAAGGGGAAAACAGTGTTTGCTTAGATGTTTTAAGTCAGTTATAGTGTTTTAAAACTATCCACTACAGAACTTAACTTGTATTTTTACAGATTAAATACATGTATGTGTGAGCACGCACATGCAGATATAGACAAACACTTAAACTTACCTGCTTATGTAGGGGTTGAGGGTTGCAATAGGCATCACTTTTGTTGAAGAACCTGGGGAGGTGCTGGTACTAGCCTTCATGGGTGAAAACTTCATGGGTGAACCTTTCATGGGTGAAGCATTCATAGGTGAAGCCTTCATGGGTGAAGACTGCATGGGTGAAGACTTCATGGGTGAAGACTTCATGGGTGAAGCCTTCATGGGTGAAGCATTCATGGGTGAAGACTTCATGGGTGAAGACTTCATGGGTGTCTTTCCCACAAAACCTCTTCCGCTGACTTCGGAAGAAGAAAAGGCTGCAGGGAGACAAAGTGAGACAGTTATTGTAGAGGAGTTCTCCAACTGGCAATTTACTAGTTATGAAATATTGGTACATTTATTAATTTATTAAATCAATGTATTTATCTTTCTTATAAAATTGTAATTTTATAAATTACTTTTGGTTTTGGACTCTTTGTCTAGCAAAACAAGCACAGTGAAGATGTTGCCTTAGGCTCCCTCCACTCCCTCAAGTTGCATTTCTGACTTGGGAAGTCAGAGGAACCTCCCCAACAGCAACCTCAAATCCAATATGGCATCCACACACATCAACAGTAGTGAAAGCTGTAAAAATATACTGTTTATTAGCACTTCTGTCTTATTTGTGTCCCATGAAATAAGTCGTACACACAGTCCTGTCCAACTTTTGTGCAAATGTTGCTATGCAATAGCCACTTGGCTAAAAAAAATGGCACTGTTAACAACATCTTGGTTTTCTGACTTGTACTGGAACATGGTGAACTCGGGTGTGACATCATTTCCAGCTCCAACCAACCAAATGCTTGTAACGCCTTAAGCTCCAAGCATAGACATGAAGTAGTGCTCCTAAAGATCTGTCAACAGACTTTAAAAAGTAAAATCAGTGGAGTTCCCCTTTAAATTAATGTCTCGATGAATTATCTTCATTTATTCACAAATATGACAAAAACAGTAGTTGTATAATTTTCCTCATAGACTATACAGAAGCTCCATACATTGTGAGATACTTATTACCCCAAAGCATGAGCAAAAGTTAACAAGAACGGTAGTTGAGGTAAATAAACACAGATATCTAACTGGCAGGTCACCTACCAGTTTGCTATTGGGCAGTACGAACTTAATTAAACACTTTTTAAAAATTTCTGCAGTCATAAAGCATTAGTGGAAGTACTGTTATCTGATCATGTGAGCAGCTGGCAAAATGATAAACTACCAGAGAACATTAAACTCTCCCCACAGGTCCACCTGTAGTTATTCATTTCCCTGTTAACATCAGTTTTTGCCAAAGAATGAAGGAATGTTTTTCTTTTGGGGTAAGACTGCCAATCAATTATTAATGTCATAATTACTGTACTTATGCCTTTCAGACATAGGAAAAAGAATAATTAGGATTAGTTATCAGAATATCAGTCAAGACAGAAGACAGAACTTTGTAAATACTTGTCTGAACCACATTCATGAAAGGTGGCCGTTTGTCAGTGTGAAAGTTTAGAGGGTAATACAATTCTTTCAAAAGGTTATAAACATTTTAAACAGGCAGTTCATACAGTACTGGCATGAATGGATGAGGGAGCCTTGGTTTATTTCACTAAGCTTAGTCTAATAACCAATCATAATTTATTTATCATGTTGCGTAATAATAAACCAGGTCTCATCTGTCAAACTGAGATTTCTTGATTAAGCCGCCCTTTGTTACATTGAATTACTATGTTGACATTATTTCTGATATGGGTAGGTGTGTACTTTGTCAACTAAGGCCTAATACAAAATCTCTAACACCGACACCACCACAACAACAACGACAATTAAAAAAAGTTAAGAATAAGTTATCTTTGTTTCAAAAACAACTGATCAGCTGTTTCTGTTACAAATGACAATGCCAGAAAACTTGAACAGATCGAACCGACCCACAGAATCACAAGGTGCTATTCTCACCACCCACAGGAAAAAGTCGCATCAGCCCCATCACCAGTGATTCAGGCTAGAAAGTTGGCTGTCGTCAAAAAAAATTTATGCAGTGGCTCACTTTGGCATGAATGATGTGCCATATTGAGGAACAGCATTTGAGGGAAGAATTGTCAGGGATAAAAAGATCCAATTCCACCGAGACCACTCCCCTGATATAAGCTCCTGTTCTGGAGCACAACAAATACTCACCTCTGTGATACCTTCCTTTGCTGGTGTGTACTATTTTGTGTGTGTGTGTGTGTGTGTGTGTGTGTGTGTGTGTGTGTGTGTGTGTGTGTGTGTGTGTGTGTGTGTGTGTGTGTGTCATGAGCAAATTCCTATGGGAAATCACAGATTGAACAGCTATTTTCAGGCGAGGGGTAATTAACATCAATATTCATACGCACGCAATCCGGATGGAGTGTTTAGAGGGAAGGAGCTGGTACTGAAGGAAGAGAAGTGGAGATGATAGGTGTGGATGGGTGACGAGCAGAGCAAAGAGAGGGGCATAGCAGTTTGTCAAGGATCCTCATTTTTTGTGATTAAGATCAGTACAGAGTCCTAATATGTATGCCACCAACGTATCTGACAGCCCCTGTTTGTGAAGAGTGCTTAGTGGTGAGAATAATATAAGAACAGAGAAAATAAGAAATATATAGACAAGAAGAAGGCAATAAATAGAGAAGGTGAATAAGAAAGCCAGTGTGTAAAAGTGTGTGTGTTTAAGAGAGAGAGGAGAAGTGGGAAAGAGTTGTGAGGACAAAGGGAACCTGGAGAGAATGGTTACTGATGAATAATGAATTTTTTTTTAACTGCACTTCAGCGAGTGCAGATCTCTTTTTGGAATTTAAATATCATCTGCAAAGCAGTTTGAAGGTAGTCTATTTCAAGGGTTGCTGCTGATGAATATTTAAATGGGAACACAGAACTGTCAGCGACTACTGTGTCATGACCTTTGGCTCTACACCTAACGCTTGCTGAAGGACTAGATTTTTAAAAAACATTTCAGAATGTTAATATTGCGACTCAATTTTCACTTTTTTTTTAAATGAGAGTCACAATGACTGACAGAGCTTAGAAGGGATGCTCAAAACATTAATAAATGTTAACAACATTTTAAATTATTCCTTCAAAGTCTGCTGACACTAGAGGAAAAATATTCTCTGACCACATCCTTGCACTCCTAGGATGTCAGAGGTCAGGCTTCACTACAGCACAGAGCGTGCTGCGTGGATCTGATAGGGTGCTTTCCATTCAGCTAATTACAGCTTCTCCTGTCCTCGCTTCTCTGACCTCTGGCCTGTGACCTGGAAATTGATCAAGGTCTGCCGTCATCAAGGATATTATGAGTCAGAGAAGATGGGGAGTGAGGAGCCACAGGTGAATCTATGTGGAAGTTTCTTGCCGGACAGCCACACCACTTCAATCAGAATCAGCGATTAGACAGCTTATCTGATGAAAATGTAAAGGAGCTGACACATTGACTGTTTTAGAAACTGCAATATAGTGATATTAATTGCATCACGATTGCAATATTGTAGAATGAGCAAACTACTAGTACAAATAAAACAGCAACAGCAGCTTTAACATGTTTCATGTTTGTTTCAAAATTGCAAATTCTCAGATCTGTATTTAATCTGAATCACAAATTAATTGTTCTAAACTGCATTTTCTTCACCGGACTTTGCCTATGGACTTTATTTTACTTTTTCTGCTCCAAATGTGTTTTAGCAAATTTAGGAAAAATCTTTGTCTCAAAGAGCTGCACAGTGGTTACTATTAGTCTTGTAATGTCCAGGCTGAACCTAAATGAGACTGACTTACTGTACCTCCAGCCTCTCAAAAAAAAAAAAAAAAAAAATTAGTTGAGCCTTCGTCTTTTCTCTTTTAGTCTTTCAGTAAGAGACACATTTTTTGTCAATTGGTGTTACTTCTATCATGCTCTGATGCAGCAATAAATCTATAATTGCTGTTGCAGCAAACATCAGGCAGTTGAGATGGTTGGTGTCATGAGTAGTAGCCGTCTCTTAAGAATGACCCTGAAGTAAGTGAGGATGTCCTGTTTTGTAAATACAATTCCTACATCTTTGCATCTCTTCCTCATGTCTAAGCTCTCTCTTGCATCCCCGCTGGGAGGAGCTGAGATACGAGGAAGAGACTGTGTGTTGCTGAAGGACTGTGAAGTCTTCACAGAGGCTTAAACGCAGACCCTCTAATAAAACAGCAGCCTACTCAGTCATTACATTGCCCACAGGTCATTGGAAGCACTTCATTTCTTGCATTTAGCAATCTTGTAAATGCACACAAATTTATTGATTTATTGAAAATACAATTTAAAGAAACACAGAAAGGCAATCAAACACATTCATAGGAGAAAGTACTTTGCTATGCACAGGGTTTGTTTTTGGCTCTGAAGAGGAGTGCAGGACCATTTCATCAACAGAACAATTAAACAGAGCAGCAGGCCCTCTGTATCAGGCCGCATCTCTGAGGTAACATGATTCAAAGGATATAACGAGGAAAGAGTCTGATGAACTACTTAATGCAGGGCCTTATCTTTGCCAAGTCAAATTAGTTAACTCTCCCTCTCTCCCTCCGACTGTACATCGCTACGAGGGGATTCAGTCCACAACACAATATTCATGAAGCCATGAACTGGAGGAGCCATCGGCCCACACAAGCTCGCTCAGTCACAACACACACACACACACACACAGACACACGCCTACACAGGCACAAACACACAATATATACCAAGCACTCATTATCCACCCACATGCCAACATCCTCCACTGAGGAGGACTATTGGGTATGTTTCTGCCACATAACAAAATCAATGTCGATGCTGAGAGCAGTTGGTGGTATAAAACAAGTGAGTGAAACAAAGACTAAGCTAATAAAAGAAGAGCCAATAAAAAAACAGGCTACTTTCGGCATGATACATGGCACTAGCTATTTTGGCAGAAAACCAACCATCATTCGGAGGTCCTATTTTGCTATAAAAAACTAGCTGGTGGTAAAACAGTTAAAGGTGTGAGTTATGGACTCTACTCGCCGCAGTGGCCACCAGGCTACAAGATAGCTGCTCTGATAGCTGAGCAGTAAATACGATAAAAGTGCACAATGTGATATGAAAATAGGGTGCTAGAGCTGAAGGAGCTGCCTGTCTTCCATTAATTTACAATTTGCTGAGGCTACCTTCAACTGGTTGAAAACCACACTGTGCCTCATGATCCCATTTCATCTAGTTCTTAACTCACGCTCAGACTACAGCCTTTGAACACTGAAGTGCTATGAATATCAAAGGACTGAGAACCAGGACTTACTTTTCAGTCCATAGTGCTGGTTTAAGGGTGGTATGGTAAATTAGATTAAAAAACTGAACAACAAAGACTGTGTTGGTCCCAAATTATGGCCGCAGTATTGAGAAGAGAAATCAGTGAGAGGACTACAAATCATTCACCAGTACCCTTTTCTTAAAGGGTACATGGCTCCCTCTGTTGGTGAGAGTTTGTCAAATGACTCAGTTTTCCTCTAAAATAACTAGGCCACAACTAACAGCAATCTCACCAACTCCTAAAATGTCCTGTATCTGAAACTGCCATTCAGTTTATGCCACAGTGCAACTCAACTGCTTATGACTGGTGTAAACTATAAACAAAATATGTTATTATGTTGAGATGAGATCTGAGACTGGACAGTAAGTCCAGGCAGCAGTGTGTTTTACTATAACGACAAATATTTGTCATTTAACTGCAAAGCTAGGATTTTGGAAATTCTAAAATAATCTTGAATTCGTTATAACTGGAAAATGATCCATATTTGCTTCCCTGACTTCATATTTAAAAAAATGGTGTGATCTCTTTGAGCAGCAAATAAGAGTTCCTTCTGCATAACTGCAGAATAAAATACTGTGACTTCCATACGACAAAACTGTATTCAGGTTAAGCAAAGCCCTAACGCTCAGTACTTTTAACTTTGCTATATGAAGAAATTAGAACTTGTTTATGTAAGTGATGTATTTAATTGCTCTAATCTGGACCGCAAATGAGTAGTATCAATCTATACGACACGTAATATCCATGAACAGGGAGCCTGAGGGCCTCTGGGTGTGTTGTTTTGTTGTGTTTCAAAATTATTATTCAGGCGTCTCTGTTTTGCATGCAGACTTGGGAAAGCATCCATATGTATTTTTGGTAACTCTGTCAATACTCCATTTCTGCTACTGGCTTAAAAATACAGAATAGAGATTTTTTTTAAACCTAAATAATTCTTATAGATACATCAAACTCTATGTCTTCCTGCGTTGTTTTTAATATAAATCAACCTCATGTGCTTGAGAGATATGTTATATTTATCCAATTTATTCACTGTTGAAAATATTCCTAAAAACAAGTGGAGACTCCCTGCTTCTTGTGCTCTGGTTGGGAAAAACTAGAATATGCTCAGAATGTACCTCCTCTTTAATGGAGATGATGATACTGCTCAGTGCTAATCACATTTATCTTTAGTTTCTGCTGCTGAGCCTGAGAAGGCAACAACACAAAAAGTTTCTTGTTGATGAAAGCAACTGATAAATTAGGATCATCCAAGCAAGAATGTTTCAGACATTCTGTTGGAAAAAACTGCTAAAAATAGTGATAAGATAGTGAGGAACTATCATGACGCTGATAATTGTTAAAATTGCTACGGAATTTACCTGTAATGACTGAGAGGACAAGAGAATTATATATACTGAAGTATGAAATTATATACAAAATCTTTGATATGACACTCACTGCTGGTGTTCATGTGGGAGGGTCCAGGTACTGCAGCCAATGGAGGAGATGCCGGGATAGAGCCACTTAAATCCGACTTCTGTGGCGATGATGTCTTACCTGCAAGTTAAACAGACGCCATATGAGACCTGCAGAGGTTGTTTATTACTGTTAATTATCTATGTGCAATATGTGCATTTTAAAACAACCATACCATCTGTGTTATATGGAGTGGGACTTCCGATCTTCCCTCCAGTTTCCTCGGCCGAGTGCAATATCTCCATGTCCAACACAATCACCACAAGCCTGGGAGAAATTTAAAATCAGGGGATTACATGCACCTGAAGGCAGTGAGAAAGAAGGACACTCAAAGGAAAACACATACCTGCCATCTGACAATGTGTTGGTGATGGTTTTCTTCACCATGCACACACAGTTAGGTGCTAGAAGGTTTTCTTCTGGCAGATGGTTCAACTGTGTGGCCAGCAGGAAGGCTACACACACAAACACATACAAATGTATTCATGGTCATCTAAAAAAAATATTAATCAACAGATTTATCTTTCACAGGTCCTTGATTATCTTCTGAGGTACATATTTTGGCTGGCACTACTGTTGCACTTTGTAATTTATGAGTTGATATGCTGGTCTGTCAGCATGATGTAAAAAGACCGAACCCACAGTCTGACAGTTCTCTGGCTACTAAGATACTCACAGGACAAAGAGTGCTGACCATCACTCATCATGAGCCTGAACCTGGGTGGACCAGAGCCATTCTTGATCTGACGCATGTTCTGATGAACACAGAGGGAAAGAAGGATTTTATGAGGAAAACCACAAAGGTGTAAATTCTCAGGATCATAACGATGAATAATTCAGCCTCCCTGTGTTCATAGAACAATAATAAAAAACTAACAATAAAAATACTAATAATATTTGTATATTCAGTTTGTTTTCATTTATTTGATACCACATGATGACAAGAAATGCAGGGAGAGATGCCAAGATAACATTGCATTTTACTTTGTGAGTGTGGTTTTGTTTGCCATGTTAAAATTTGGTAGACTAATTCTGAGGCAGAACACTGTTTAAACTGGTATGTAGGAGGTCAGGACCAGCTGAGTGAGGCTCATCTCTTGGCACTGCAGGGCTTTGCAGCGGTAGAAGTGAAGGTCACATTGTTTTTAGATGACGCAAATACTTAATTTAGCATTTTTGGATTTTGATTAAAAGATCAAAATATTTATATACAATATATGATACAATTCATGTTCTATGGACTTATATGCTGGGGCAGAGGCATTGCGATCGGCTGACAAGAAGAAATTTATTGGATTGGTTGTGAAAGCCAGCTCCTTTGACCCAGTGGAAGCGTTGAGAGAATGAAGAATGAAGAATGAAGAATGATGGCTAAGCATCCCTGATGAAAAAATATGTTCCACCCCTTGCAGGATACTCTTAGCCATTTTCCACAAAATTAGCTGTTTCTTGAACCACTTCCATTCAGGATTTTTGGAATCTTGCAGCTATCTTGTGAAAGAGCCTGCATTTCCACCACTTTTGAATGGAAACATAATAATTAAGGGTGTGTCATCTATGGAGGGCATTGCACAATGCACAATTAAAGTAGCAAAGTGGCAGATTGCATTAATTACCTGCAACTTCTGTTCTGTTATAAAAAATATTAGTTTTTAATCACCCCGTCAAAACAAACCTGGCCAGCTATTAATGTGACCAGTGCATGCTCTTTTTTTCCAATTACTTTTCATGTGACTTTGCCATCTTCTCTTTCCAGTCTGTAGAATATGACAGGCCCACTGATGTATTCAGTTAAATCTTCAGGTTAAGTAAAACCTACTATTTTTTTTGGTTCCAGCTGAGAATCACTTTATTATTGGTTGAAATGCTCCAAAAGGTTCAAAACTAGATGGGGAACTGGAACGGAACCAGTTCCACGTTAGTAGAAAAGCGGTATCTGGCAGCACTGGGCAGCTCCTTTAGCAACAGGCTTATTCACCCACTGTGTGTGAAGCAGAGATAGCTAACGTCCTTCCTTCCTGCTGCTATCAGACTTTACAGGCAACACTTCTAGACGTTCATATAAACAAAAACCTGACAATCATTAAGCATCACTAAACTGTGCAATATCTATACTTCTTGGTGCAATAATATGAATTCAGCCATTTAGCCAACTGTATCTATTATATTTGTATGTATACTGTTTATATATCATAGTCCTTTATGCCATTTTTGTATAATTTTGTCATATGGATTACTGTAATTTTAATGTGTTGATCTATTCTGTACACATAACACCGATTGCAGATCTGTCCATCCTGGAAGAGAGATCCCTCCTCACTTGCTTTTACTCAGGTTTCTACCCATTATAGGGTTTTTTTTTTGTGTGTGTGTGTGTGTGTGTGTGTGTGTGTGTGTGTGTGTATACAGCTCTGTTTCAGCTATGCTTGGACTACAAATAACTTAAACACAGGTGGCTTTTGGCTATGAAATGTGGTATATAAACAAATGTTCCTTACCTTGTCTTTGACTGACTGACTGTATTTTTTTTTTTCTTTTAAATTACACTTCTTGGGTGGGTTAGGGTTAGGGCTAGGGTTTCTTTGCACAATGCCCTTTGTTGCTGTAATAATGCAAATTTCCTTGCTGTGAGACTACTTAAGGATGATCTCATTTAACAGCTGAATTAGGACAGGCATGGCCTTAAATTTACTTACCAGCACCTGCAGCACGGGGTTGTTCACCTCCTCACCTTTGAACAGGGCCTGGACAATAACACACATGGGCTTGTTAGTATTTCCTGCCTTACCCCATCCTGTCCCATCACATTACCATGTTACTAATGGGAAGTTACAGTCAAACGTCAATTGAATACAATGAAGTGGCATTTATTGAGTACCGCCCCTAGCAGGTAAGCATTAGTGGATAAACATAACGGGACCAGACCGTCCTGTCGTTTCCGTCAACTCTTTGAGACCAAAATAGTGTGGGCGGAACTGGTATAAGACTTCACTCTAACCACACAACTAATGCACTGTTCTGCGTCAACATTTGAATAATAAAAGACGCCTACATTTATCATTTTACATTAACAGAAAACTTACTGTTAGGCTTTAAACATCTCCTAACTTTAAACGATATAGTCCGTTAATGCTACTGCAGATTCAGTTGTGAAACTAAACCTTATTAGCTGACAGTGCTAACTGCTGTAGCTAGCAAAGCTACGCTGCTAAATACCAGCATCGGGACATCGAGTCAAAAGGAAAAAAACAGCAGTTCACTTATTTTAATATAAATGCTTACCTCAACAGCCCCCTGTGTGAGTTTTACACTCATGTCTACCGGGTAAAGTTGCTCTCAAAGCCAACACACCCCAGCTTTTCATGTGCGTAGCAAAGTTAAAGGTCCAGAAGTTATCGCGAGAACAAACGGACGATATTTCAGCAACGACAGCAAAAACACCGGATATGGGAAATGTATGACTTCAAAATAAAGTACATTTGATAGGATGTTGTAAGACAGGATAGACTGATAAGCAACTAAAGATATGGTGCACGAACGAAACATTCTGGATTTGGTTTCAACGATCAGAAAGTCATTCACAGTAACGTGTGTCAAAGTCGCTATCCTGTGAAAAGTCAGTCGGCAAGAAAGTAAAAAAAATAAACCAAAAAAAGTCACAGCATTTTCATAGCTGAAAGAAACAGTCTTGTTTTAAACGTCATAACAATGACTTATATGGATAATAGAATGAGTTTTGATGAATTAACTTTAAAACTAAGAAATAATTTTCTCTGGTCTGACATTTGGAGATATAGTTTCATAAGACAGCAATGGGGTTTGGATGGTGCCGTTTTTATTTTGAAGGCTAGGGTCAAAAACATCCCGTTTTGTCCACGTCAGCATGACTAATGCTCCGACCGCAGCGAGCGGGCTTGAAACCAAAACAAACCCTAAACTGTCCTGCCATGTGGTGTATTTGTAGTTCGTGATGGATCTTCCTTGCACCCAGTGGCAAGATCATGTTGCCCAGAAATTGAGCGGACTCGACCCCGAGTTAAAGGAAAAGTTTGCATCCCTTCTTGAAATAGATGATGTTTTCAAGTGTGCCCTATCTCTGATAAAGTGAGTAGCTAGCTTAACTTCTGTAGTTTGGCGCTTGTGGGTTTCCAGCTTCAATATGATCTACCTGATACCGCAGTTTATTATTTAAAGTATTGACCTGAAGTGTTTAAAGCGTACAATTTGATCAGCCGTTAAGGGACATAGCCTTGTTTTTCACTGGATCGCTTTAGCTTACTTCATCAGTATATGCTTTTCACTTGGCTAAAGATAACAGGTTCAGAGCTAGTCTAGGACTAAAAACAATCAACCCTTTGAACATAGAGGCAATATTTTAGTTGTATGTCATTGATAAAGTGACTCTGTAACTTGTCTTCATTTGTCTTACAGCCAAGATGACCTGGACTTTGTGCAGTCCATCTCTGCAGGATACTCAGTAAAGAAGGACACAGAACAAGCAGCCAAAAGCAGGGAGAAGGGCAACTCTAGCTTCAAGGCCAGAGACTACACTGCAGCCGCTTTATACTATTCACAGGTGAGAGGAAATATTATTCCATTGATCCATGTGAGCTACAAAATAGAAACTTCCCAATGAAAAGTTGGATTATGATAAGAGAAAACATACAGTAAACTGGTTTGAAATCAATTGTTTATATTCTAAGAACAGAAGTGTGAAAATGCATTTGGGTTTTACCCTTTGAAACCTGGAGCGACATCACTTTCCTTGAACTGCTTTTAGATGCCTTTCATGCGTATTTAACTCTTTGAACCCTGAGCAAATTGGAGTGATTTCTTTCAAAAACATTGTACAAAGGCGATAAGCAACTTGGTTAAAAATGTTTCACGAACTGCAAGACAGTAGAATTAGAAAATTATTTTTAAAAACCGAGGGGAAAATGTCTCGAGAAAAAATAAAAAAACGAGTAAAAAACTATATATATAATTATTATAAATACATATTTTAAATAATGTTTCTGAATTTTTATGTTTTTTTCATGTCTTGTTTTTTTTTTTTTTTAATTTTTTCTTTTTTTTCTTTTAATTTTTTTATTAGTGCTTTTCAGGGAATTTTCTTGTACTTTGTTCCAGCTTGTTGCTAATTATAGGGTGATTTTTTTCTTTCTTGCTCATTGCCTTCTTTTCATGCGCTCAGGTTTTAAAGGGTTAAACAGCAGTATGCCTGAAGTCCTTATTCATATGCATCAACATCCCACTTCTCTGTCTCCTGTCATGACAGGGCATCTGTTTTGCTCCTCTAAGTTCAGAGCAGCTGTCTCTGTGCTATGCCAACCGCTCTGCTGCGCTCTACCATCTGCAGCATTACCAGGTGAGAAAACACCATCCTCAACAACTAAATCTCGTACTAGTGGTATTATTAAAATCGTTTGAAACCAGTTCTTATTTGCTGACTGAAAATAGGCCTGTAGACGTCTGACAGATTGTGTCACCATTGTGCCCTCAGGAACCTGCAGGGGAAAATTGTCATCATGTTTTAATTCCAGGTGAACAGTGTCCTCGCATGATTAACATGCTGTTTTTATGAAAATCCACATAGATAGCAGATGTTTTGCAAGAGCACATAAATGAGTGATTTGATAATAATGTCTCAGGATTTATAGTTAAACAGTTTCGTCATTGACCTTGACCTTTTCACCTGTTTTATTGACATTAAAGTACATTCTTCATTAGGTCACCGCAGTAATATATGATTGGGAGATTTAGCTCTGTCTGCAGACAGTGCAGTGTTTGCAGCCTTTCACCCAAAGAACATACAGTATGTGACAGTATCATTAAGCTGTTTTCAGTGCAGCAACCTTTTCCAGGAACCCATGAAGTATCATAGAAAGATTATTTTAGACGTCCAGGGACTCATTTTCTGTAATGCCTCATTTTATTGAAGACTGTTGGCCTCATGATTGGCTAATTGTCTCAATCTTGTTTTACTATTTAATTTCTTGGACTCTAATAAAGCAAGTCAGACACATTACAGTCTTTTATGTGCTGTTGTGTAGGGCTAAATGACTCTGCAGATGGAAGCTGAATTGGGCAGGATAATCATCTATTCAGTGGCCTTTTGAGGTTTTAATGGACCAGTGATGGAGCGCTTGCAACTACTTATGCCACAAGGACCACTCCTGACTGAATGTCCTACAGAAATTACAATATCATTCCTTTGTCAGCCTTCTCATTTCAGCATATCATAGTTCACATCTGTATCAAGTCCTAGACTTGTCTTGGAGCTAAAATGCAGACTTAAATAAGTTATTGAAATGTCAGTCATTGTTGTGTTTTGCTCACAATCTTAGATTTTTTAGTGGCTAACACAAAAGTGTGTCTTTATTTTTCCTCTCAGGAATCCCTTGATGACATTGACAAAGCTCTAAAGAATGGCTATCCCTCTCATCTTTTGCATAAAATAGAGGACCGTCGTGTACAATGCTTCAAGCACTTCTCTGTAGGTCAAAAGGCAAAAGAGGATCATCACAGTCCTGCCTCAAAGAATCATAAAAACCCAGATGGAGTGAAAAGGGCATCTGCGGGACCTCTCACATTTGGAATTTGTCCTCGAGCTGCTGTTTGCTTCAGCTCAGAGAAAGGTCGACACCTTGTGGCTGCAGAGAGAATAGCAGCAGGGGAGGTGATCCTTCATGACAGGCCATACAGCTGTGTGCTTATACCAGGGATGGAGGAGGTGAAAGGGAAGGGAGCAGGGCAGGAGGCAGAGAGAGGAGTGATGCTTGGAGTGGAGCACAGACGCTGTCACAGGTGTTTGACTGAAACACTGAGCCCTGTGCCATGTGACGGGTGTAGCTACAGCCGGTACTGTTCAACTTCCTGTCAGCGAGATGCCTGGGAGGAACATCACCGCTGGGAGTGTCCACTGGCAGCTGATCTTATGATGATGGGTGTGATGTCACACCTCGCTCTGAGGGTAACACTAAAAGCGGGGTTGAAAAACATCCAAATAGCCAGGGATCCAATCAGAGACGAGCACACAGACATAGAGCCAAGCTATGATTCATCTTCACGTCATTCAGATAAACTCAATCCTTGTGCTTCATACTACGGTGACTCTTACTCAAACGTGTTTCACTTGCAGCACCACCTGAATCGCCACAGCCCTAGCGTGCGTTTTTTATGTGCAGTTACCATAGCAACACTCTACCAAAAGCTCAGTAAGGCAGGGCCTCCACCTGCATCTTGGGACCTTAGTAGACCCTTAGGGGCAAACAGCCAATCACCAAACAAGGAGGAAGGTATCGCAGATTGGAGCTCGGAACTGTGGCGGCTGGGAAGTGCAGTTCTGAGGCACGTCCTGCAGCTGAGATGTAACGCCCAGGCAATCGTCATGCTGCAAGATACAGGTGACTCTCGTACAGATTTCACAAGTGTTATCAACTTGCGTGAAATTTAGTTTTGTCATCATGAAAAATCATGACCTGGTCTCAAAGTAAGAGACACCATAGCAGTTCCCTGTTTTAATCTTGAGTGTCCAAAATATAAAGGAATTCAATTTATCACCACAGAAGACTAAAAAAAACCAAAAAAAACCCCACAGATATTAACATTTGAGCAGTTAGAACCAGGGAATTCTGGGCATTTTCCTTTCTGAAAATGTCTTTCAACTGTTCACCTAAACTGTTGTTTATTAATTATCTGGTGATTGAGTAGTTGCTACAGCTCTTTAATTGTTTCCATGCTTAAATTGTGGTACAATCATAGACTGTATAAATACTGGACGTAGCTACCATGACATCATCCACTGGTTTGTGGACTCCTTTTTTGAAGCCTTGAGTTTGGCATTGTGGCCATCACCATCTTTGTTTTTCTGAGTCAGATGTGAGCATATTTGGGTAAGAGTCTGGGAGAATCGAGGGGTGGATCTGTTCCGGTGGAACTTTAAGCCTTAATAAAAGCGTGTCAGTTTAAAAAAAAGAACTTACCCCCATAAAGTTGAGTGAAGAGTGAAATTAGCCACATAGAGACCAAAACTGTTTTTAAACCAGGCTGGAAACATGTTTATTTGGGTGTTTTACATTGGGTTCCCATGGGGATTTAGTTGCTTTTGGAGCCAGCTTCAAGTGGCCATTCGAGAAACTGCAGTTTTTGGCACTTGGTGTTGGCTTCCTTTTTCAGCCTTAAAGGTTGCTGGTTGGGTACCATCCATTATAGAAATTGTGCTTTTGTAAGAATTGCATCTTCAGCTTTGAATGTTCTTGAGTTGCACAGTGACCTTTACTCTCTGGTTCTTGCATCTCACAGGAGCAGCAAACTCTCCAGTGCAGTCCAGCAGGGAAATCCGCATTGCTACGGCAATATTCCCTACTCTCAGTCTTCTGAATCATTCCTGCTGTCCCAACACCAGTCTGGTGTTCAGCACTGCGGCCAGCGCTGATCCTTCTGGTACAGATCTGTCTGCAGACTTCAGTGAGAGTGTGACTGAATGCAGAAACACAGCCTGCGGAGTCACTGTCACTGTCAGAGCAGCCAAAGTTATAGTAGCTGGACAAGAGATCTTGCACTGCTATGGTAAGAAAATGTGGAGTTTTGTAGAGTCAGTGCAAAAGGATTGTTGGTGGTGTTGATATATTTCATACAGGGTGCATAGGAGAACAGAAACCTTACACTGTAGATTAAAAAAATGCTGTTTGGACATATGCTGAACAGTGACATTATTCAGCTTTACATTATGAAGTCTTATGTCTGGTCAATGTGGTGTATTTCATCTTCTCTGTCACTCAGCCAATGCAGCATTTACAGAACTCAGTGAAACTAGTGTCTCATTACTTCTGGTTTGCAGTGTTGCTCTCTTCCTCTGAGTTATAACTCATGCTTTTATCAATCCCTATCTTCCATCCCTTAGGTCCTCACAGCAGCAGGATGGCCACCCAAGAACGCCAGCGTCTCCTGCAGGAACAGTACTATTTCATTTGTCAGTGTGAGGCCTGCACTCTGCAGCAGCAGCAGCAGCAGCAGCAGGAGGAGGAGGAGGAAGAGGGTTCAGAGGGCAGACAGCAGAGGCTGGGTGCTGGAGGCAGTCCACAGTCTGGACTTCTGTGTGGGAAGTGCAAAGGCTCTCTCAAAGTAGGCGATTTTTAAAGAATATATGATTAATAGTACTATTTATTGATGAATTCCTCTTTAGTCGTTTATCCCATCACTGTTTCATCGTAATCATTTGAGAAACTTCATATGATTTCCAGAAAAACAGCATGGACAAAGGAAAAGGATTTATATGTCCACAGTCATTCTGTGGTCATCGTATGTCTGCATCTGAAGTTAGCCACAGGCTGCAGGAGATCAGGGTCCACCTGGAGAAGGCTGTGGACCTCATGGAAAGAGAGAGGCCAGGTGGTTGTAAAAAACTGCACCCAGCTCAGTAAAGTATCTTCGTCACTTGTTCAGGAAGTTTTCTGTTACATCTCCATATTCTCCCTCCCTCAGATGAGGCTCTGAGACTGTTGACAAGGACCCAGAGTCCATCTGGACTGATCCTTGCAGAGACACACCCACTACAGGGGGAGCTGGCCGATGCCATGGCGAGAGCATATGCTACAATGGGTGAGGATAGTAATGCATGAGGATTTGCACATGAGCTTTGTGGTTCATACACCCCTACTGTTTCACATGGTAAAGGTGCACTTTTACTATTAAAGCTGTAGTTGATAACGTATATAAAAATATGTTTTTATTATATTTGATGGAACTGTCACTATATTCACACAGTAGTACATTAGAAAGATAATCTGTGAAAAAAAAAATCATGTTCCTCTGCCTCCTCCTAGTACTCCTAATGGCATCCGGTAAAATCCACTGCACTAGCAGCTGCGTGGCTCAGGAAGACATATTTTTAGGTCAGAAATAACCACCCTGACACTTTTCCTCTAACTTACAGTACTGTAGCAGACTTTAGGAAAAGAGTAGTAGCATTTACTAAACAAGCCCAGTGATGACTGGATACATGCTGTGATAATCCGTGAAAATGATTAAATCATTTAAAATTTCAAATATATAGTCCAAGCCAAGAAACCAACAAAATAGCTCTCAGACACCCTGGAGTGTCAAATAAATCATATTGACCTTAAGCTTTTCTTACTCATGACTAGAGGTGTGGGCGATTTGGATTTTTGCAGTCGTCTCACTGCTTTGTGCTTTCCCTGCAGGTGACTGGAATAATGCAGCCTCTCATCTGGAGAAAAGTGCCACAGCTATTGGCTCTCAGTACGGAGAAGACAGTATTGAATTGGGTCGACAACTCTTCAAATTATCTCAACTGCACTTCAATGGGTGAGTGAGTTGCACAGAAAATTTTCAGGGCATGCCGTTTTCAATGTCTGATGTTAAATGTGTCCCACTGTTTTATTATTTTGACTGACATTATTGGTAGAAAAATCATCTCTGTGCATCTCTCCTCTCCTTCTACCAGTGGTGCGAGAGACTTGGCCCTCTCTGTCATCCCCAAGGTCAGACAACTCCTCCTCCTCCACTGTGGCCCTCACTGCGATGAATTACAGGAGTTGCAAGCTATGGAGGACTGTCTACGAGGGTAGTCGTACATAAACACAAGAGTGGAAATTTTTACAATGTAATTACAGTTTTCAACTCAAAGTGATTAAAATCCATGGAAATCTATGATTGTGGACATTTCCTGCTTTTGTATGTAATAAGAAATGTATATATTACTGTTTATGAGCGCTTGTATGTATATACCCAGGTAGTATTATACTGATTTATAGTAAATAATATACTGTTTTAGAAGCGACATGCAAGTCTGCACTGCTACTGAATGGCCACAGGTATACATGCAGTTGATTGTGGCTCTCTGACCTCTTGGTGTCAGAATGTAGCCATCAATAATTTCAATTTCATGCTTGAGTGGGAGTCATGCAGTGTGTGACAACTTATCCACCAGGTACTTCCAGGTTACATGTACTTCTCAAAATGAAGTAAATGAATGTGTTTTTCATCAATGTGGGCTTTGTCTTTGAAACCAGTCCAAATAAATGTCACAGTTTACACTAAAGCAGGTTAATCAGTCTATAAACTCTGCAAATACCCTCAGCTACATGCACATATAGTTAGCCCTCTGACCTTTAGATGGCAGCAGTTATCCGCAGACAAATTCAATTTCATGCTCCGATGGCCGGAAAGCAAAGATGTAGCTCTGACTCTTGAACCTACAGTACCTGCCTAATGTCCTCCAAGATCTTTAGACCTTCACTTAAAAGTCCTTAAGAGACAGTCCTATTAAAGCATCATGTGAAGGTTTTGTCGAGTCGACCCTAAACTTGTAATCAATTTGTAACCTTCTGTGTAACTGGTATTGGACAAAAAAAATTGAATGCAAATGTGCCACACAAACAGTAAGAAAATAAGGGTCTGATCACAGAATCTCTGTTTTAAATGAGAGGTTCATCGGTCTTCAGAGATGAGTGAAAGCTCCCATTGAGCAAAAACAATAAAATCTCGACCACAGCTGGAACTCCTGAGGCTTCTGCCAGTTAGACATCAGCAGTATCTGGATGGCAGCCAATCAGACAGACGTGGGTATGTACTTACAGAGAGTCAAGGTCAAGACAAAACAAAAGCTCAGGGGAGAGGCAGCTGGTGAAATCAGCTGAGGAGTCGTGTATGAACTCCAAAGGCTCCACAGGGCAGGTTCTGGTTAAATATTGTGGTAACAAGGTCACGTCAAGTTCAGGACCAAGAAAACAGGAGAGCCATTCATGAACTGCTGGGACTAAGAATAACACAATATTACAGGGATTATTCCAGTAGAACTTTGTCATTTTTTGTTGCAACCTAAACTACTCTGAGGAAACTGAGATTAGGGCTGTAACCAACAATTACTTTCATCATCTATTATTACTATTTTCTCAATTTATTGTTTGGTCTATAAAACATCCAAAAACAGTGATAAATAGTCCCATCACAGTATCCAACTGTAGAGCCCAATTTTGCATGAATAATGTCTTGTTTTGTGCCATCAACAGCTTAAAACCACAAAATATGCAATAATTTGCTAGAATGTAAGACAAATTTTAGAACCTGGAACCATTAACAATTTTTGCTTGAAAAATGACTTTGCAGGAAAATATATTAGTAGAAATGTAATATAATAAAATATAATAAGTATGTTTTATTTAGTGTATAATCACTTGGAAATGAGAATAGTAGTGTTTTCATTACCTGTGAATGAGCTGTTTATATCTACATAGGGAGCAGGTCCTGTCTATGGAGATGGCCCTGATGCACCGCCATGTTACTCTGCAGTAGCCCAGAATGGTCAACCCAAATACTGGCCCTAGATAGGGCCATTCACGTTTTTGCGTTGGCCACCGTAGTCCACGATGAGCAACGTCAGGAAAACACTGTTTATTTTAAAGTGAAACTGTTTATTCAGTGTTTTTATCCGTTTAATAACAGGGTCTGTTTGTTTTGGGGATGAAGAGACTTCTGCAGATAATTCAGTTCCTGGCAAAAATCCCTGAACATTTGGATATTAAGTAATCAGAAAAAAATAAAGTCAGCTTAAAAGCATTCACTAGGCTAACGGGCTGTCTCCGACATGCTGAACGGTGTTGGTGAAACTGCTTTATTCAGTGTTTTTACCAGTTTAAATAACCTGGTCTTTAGTTTTGGAGATGAAAAGACCTGTGCAGATAATACAAACTAAAAACTCTGAACAAAGACTGAAGGAATTCTAACTGGGAGAAGTTTTAGCTGGTTGCAATCTGCAGTCCTCACCATTAGATGTCACTAAATCCTCCTAAATATTACAAACTGTTTATTAAAATGATTGATTTTAAAAACAGCTGTCGATGAATTTTTTGTTTGTTGATTAATCACCCTATCATTGCAACTCTGACTGAGATCCTACTTTCTGAAGAAAACATAAGATATTAAAGACCATTATACCATCAAGCAGACAATCAGTAACCGTCTTCCCCTGTATATTCAAAATCAATTTTCTATGGCCCAAGATTATTTTGACTCATTTTTGACTGTCATTGATGTTTATTCTTTATATTTGTACATTTTGCCTTATAGTAAATGTTCAAATTAGGCGGCTTAAATAAATTATAAATCACTCAAATATTTTTTTTTCATTTTCCAAAAAAAGCTGTACAAACATACAAAACATACTTCAGTATGCTATACTATAATGTCAAAGTAACAACAGGCTGTATTTTCTCTTTGTCTCTCTTTTCTTTTTCTTATAAATCAAAAAATTGACTGACTGAACCATGCTGATGTACAGTCTGTAGTCATTCTGCAACAAATGCATTTTAAATTCAAATGAACCTGATATAGTCATCCCACTCTCCACTCAAATCCCTTTTAGAAAATCCCGAGCACGTCCCTTTTTGTACAGTTTGTCCTCTAATGAGCTGCAGTACATTGGCATAATGGTAACATGACATTTCAGATAATGGGAGAGTCACTGATGCAGCTTAAAATCTGCAAATGTAGAGCCAGGGATAACATTGCTTACAAAGACATAAAGAGATACAATCCACAATAGGTTCGTTAATGTAGCTTAACATCCTCTAATGTAGAGCTAGTGATAGTTGTCAGATTAATCCTTGAGATAATAAATCTACACTATTTGAATGTTTACATCTGGTAATATCCCCCTATATACACACTGATGAATATGACTATTTTGATATGAATAATGGTACATTTCATCAGTATTTTCTTTTTTTAAGTTTATCATCAGTCAACTCAGGTTCCACATGTCATGTTTGTCTTTGCACTGAAATTATACAAACTGCACGTTCATGTCTACTGGGTTATTTCTGTGTGTTTGTTTGTTTGTTTCCTTTTTTGTAAGCGTCTGTATCTCTTAGGAGCTCAGGGAGAAAATATGAGCTCATGTTCAAAAGGAAAAATACAAGCAAACTAAATATTGTGAAGAAAGGAGGGATGATGAGCCTGAGAAAGAGCAGCACAGCCAGCATGAGTAAGCCTGCTGCTTACTGCTGCAGTATCAGATCACACGTTCCTTATTTGACTGTCCAGTGCCATTTGAGGCCATTTCCAGTGGCTGAGATCTCTGCCTTATCGGATGTCTTGCTATACATAATGCAATCAAAATCGGCCAGACCACGAACAAAAAGCTGTCGTGTGTGTATTCTGTAACAAGGCCTGCGTCAATATCTGTAACACAGACCGACAGAGTTACTAACAGCTGAGTTGGCTTGACTCATCCCGTCTCGTGTAAGCCGCTGGTCATCAACATTACAACCGACCCTTCATGAATTATACACACAGCTAGTAACCATAACAATGAACTCTGACCTTCAGTCTGGAGGTGTGGCTAACAGTAAAATGAAAGAAAGGAGCAACACACTGACTGGGAAGTCTTCACCTGACACGCATTTACCAGCAGCTCCCAACAGTAAAATCCTCAGAATCATCACCAGCTGCTTCCATCCCAACCTGAAAACAAACTGCTGATGAAAGATACCTTCACAGTGAATAAGCCTAATGTTTTTCATTGATAATAATAAATGACATATGGAATTACTACTTGGTATCATTAAAAATGTAACGATTACAAACTAGTGAATCACAATGTCAAAATTTCTAAAATAACTCAATATTTGAAGAGAAAAAAATGCAATTTGGTATTGCATTACCATGAAAATTGGGAACTCACAAGAGACTAATTCTGACAAGACTTGGAGTGTACAGACATCCCAGTTGCTCTTCATTGTAAAGAAAACCAAACCATGAACTTGTTAGTACAGACATTTATTTTTCTACAAAAACAATCATGAACCCACTATTAATGATAAGAAGACAGAAAACTATTGCCTGCAAGACTGCATTCTCTTTTTCCAACGTATAAAACATGACACGCCCACTGATGATGTCATTTTTCTGTTCCAGCTGGAAAAAAAAAAAAAACGAATCTTCCATAAGTTTTAGAATAAGGTTTGTGAATCAGGAATGTAACCTGTTACATGCTAGTGGAAAAGGGGTTTCTGAGACACAAACATCACCCTGCCGGTGGGGCTGGAGTCAGAGGATCACCAAAGTCAGTAAGATTCACCATCTGGGGACCATGAAAGTCCTTTCCAAGGTTTAGGTCAAACCATCCAATAGCTGTTGAGACATTTCAATTTGGGCCAAAGTGGCAGACTTAGTGAAGAATAGCCAGAATAACTGTAACAGATATTATGACTTTTAGTCCCTAACTCTGGATCCTACAACTCCCACCATGCAGCGCATAGCTATTTTTTTTTTTTTTTCATCAATTAGACCCTGCCTCTGTGATAAACGCCCACATCTTTCAAATGTTCCTAACAGGTTTTTTCAGCAAAACTTTGTAGCTGTGATAACCCCGATGACATCGTTATTTGCTCAGGCTTGACAGAGCTTCTCTCAGGAGACATTATACAACTAGTCAACTGTAGACCAGTAAACTGATCTAGATGTGTAAAATTTGTTGAATGTACCTTTGCTTTCCGTTTAGTTTCCGTTTCTAACTTATCTTTATCTGACTGATAGAAGAACTGATGACAATTACTTTAAATCATGCCACTGGAGCACAAACTCAGAGACCAAACCAGCATATGATCCAATACTACAACTGAAACTGTTCACCTTTAAGCTTTTCATATTTTACAGGTTTAATAGTTTGTGGGTTGCTAATAGTGACCATAACATAGTTTTATGTACTTAAACAGTTAATCTCATTGACCTCCCTTTCATCACTTATCCATCAATCTGCACTTTAAATTCTCCCATGCAGACCCCTTTGGAGGGTCTCGTGTTCACCTTTATTGGACAAAATATCCCCCCTTGCCTTCCTCTCATCCTAACTGTTACATGAGCCCCTAACGTCCTCTGTGAGAGCCCCGACCCCCTCAAGCTCTCCGATGTCTGCATCTGCCTTAAAGTGGATTTGTTTCTTTAGACAAGTCTCCTCGATACTCGGTCTTTCAGCCCCTCTCTCCACAGCAGAGGCCATCTGATACATGATGCAGACGATGGTAATGTGGCTGGTGCTCATGTAAAGATAAAATTCCCATCAATCTCTCACACAGGCAAGGTTATTGCCCACTGTTATGGACATGGTTGATAGTGAATATTAGTCACTCAATGTGTAAGTTCAGCAATGTCTATAAAACACTTGAGAAAGACTTAATTGGTCTCGATTTGAGTTGTTCCAAAAATAGAAACTTTCATTAGTTTTTTTCAGGGTACAATTTCAACAACCAATTCATTATTAGAAAGAAAGAAAGAGAGAGGGCTTGTGGGTCAAATGAGAATCAGGATCTATGTGTTTGAGGGCTGCTGTAATTTCAGCTGCAGAGAGAGGGGCTTGCTAAATTTGGCACGTGTGCATAAGAGGTGTGGACATTATTGGACAAGGTGAGGGTCAGCTGGACCGACACACCCAACGGCAATCACTCTCCTATAACTGTCTGTTCACCTTGCACGGTCACACGAATCTATGACTAAGCAGCCTGAACCGTACAAGGTTAAGGCTTGAACAGCCAATAATCTTGTGCATGTTGTTGACATGCTGGCCTCCTGAACCTGGGATGGCGATTTTGCTTTGTCAGTCAGAGCTGGTCCACCACTTTTGTCCCAGCTGGAATTATCTCAACAACTGCTGGATGGATCATGATGAAATTTTGTGCAAGTATTCATGATCCACAGAGGTTAAATTCTACTGACTTTGGTAATCCCTTGACTTTTCTTGCATTCATGAAGAAAACTTTGTTTTTCTCACGTCTCCACAGGAAACGGCAACACACTCTGCGTTCCAATATCCATACTACTATACTATTTAGAATGCCAGAGAAAGATTTAGTATGTCCAAATATACAGTATGTCAAATTCAGTTTGCCAAAAAATACTAGGATGTTCTACTACATCTGATTGGATTTTAAAGCATGCAAGCCAGCATGTTTTTATTTTGACTATTCTTGCCCACAATCCTCTGTGTAGTGCAAGATACGTCACATTGACTGAGCTGCAAATGGATGACAGCGTGTTGACAGCTGATGCCGCAATGAGAGATGACAGCATATTAAACGTACTGAAAACTGAATGGTTATAGTGAACAAAATAATCATAAAGATTACCAACAACAACAACAAAAAAAGACAATAATTCTGACAAAGAAATGCATATGTAGGCTAATTTTACTGTTGTTAATATAAAATGTTAGAATTTACAATGGATGCAGTTATAACTTAAAACTACATAAATTGCAAAGTAAAAACAGCAGAGCTCACCAGGTCGAGCTCTGTCTCTCTCAAGCTCACCTAATGGCTTTTTTTTTCTTATTCTTTTATCTCTGTTGTAAAGGATATATGAGCTACAGAGTCAAAGTAGAGTTTTATGAAGAAGTGGCATGTCCCAATTGTGTACATACTGCATGCAACAGTACATACTTTGTTAAGGCAGCTGCAGTACCTCCTTACAGTAAAAAAGGAAAAGTACGCGATTCAGAATACATTCATATTGACTGACTGGGGGCCATGTTTAACAATTTAACACAACTTGTGCAATTCAATCCACGTCTCATTTATCCAGGCGTATGCTCAGTACTTCCCAAACACATGCATTTTTGCTAAAAACCCTCAGTACTGGAGTCTGACAAAAGCACAGATAAGTTTAACTTTCATTTCAGTTTTGAATAGTAAGGTTTGTGAGAGATCTTAAACAGAGGATTTCATATGGTTAAACCTGGTCCCCAATGCTGTTAAACCTGGTCCCCAATCAATAAACAAATCCATATGTGTGTATAATATATGTTTCTGTGGAGACATGCAAAAAAATAAAGTTTCCCACATGAATTCAAGGTTACACGGCATGACTAACTAATGTACAAATAGATCTTTTGTGGGTGAAGTATTCCTCTAAGGGTAACATTATACCAGCTGGTTCTTAAATCAACTCCTTCATAAGCTTTTATTTACATGAGTGCCGTTTTTATATAGTGTAATTTTAGTATCATCGTCACCACATTATCTTCCACAATGCGAAGAGAAGCGGTTAACAAACCCTCTGGAGGAATGCTTTCTCCCATCTCCTGACTAGCGTCTGCTCTCTTGTTATGATGTTCCCGGATATGAAAGCTGAAAACTGCTGACATTATTCATCCCACTCCAGGAAACAATAACCCAGGTGACACACTTCAAACATCAAAAAAGAAAAAAAAAAGAGCAAACAAAAATATTGAGGGGAAAATTCACCCTCTGGGAAACTTATTTATTTACTTAGTTTATATTCTGTGGCGTCAGCATTCTCTTCTGCCGCCTGGGGCACTAAATATGTTAACTGAAAAACTGCAACTCTTTCTTTTTTCATAACTGCCATAAAAGTATATTCATCTGACAAACCAATGATAATATAAGAAGGAGATATTGTGTGTTTGATGAAGCTGTGGTTTGGTGGAGTCAGGCAGGGTTCTAAAACAGGCTCACATAAAACCGTAGATCTATCTTGTCGACCAGCCACAGGGGTAAAAGCTAAGAATAGGCCCCTCTCTTTGTACTCTCCAGATAAAAATAATGACCTCCCCTTTTTAATAAGCTCCACCATAATAAATGGAAGATAATCTCTTCCTCCTCCTTGTCCATCTATCCATGCCTCCTTTTCCCTGCAAATGTCCCGCTCTGTTCTCAGACATAATGGCACGAGTATTTTCAGCACCATGGTGAAACGCGGATGGATGATATAGACATTTTCCCCTATGACTGCTCATGCTTCTGCTTCATCAGTTATCCCTCACTGTAATAAATGTGATTCTTTATTACTCTCTGTGAGGAAATTTCAGTCTCACTCTCTACAAAAGAGCGCGGATCAGCCACAGAGCATTTTGTGTCATGTTTATGGAAACTTCAGCTACAGTAAGGTATAGTCCAGTAGTTACCAAAGCAGGGATAAGTCACCCTCAAAAGGACCACCAGATAAATCTGGGGGATGTTTTATGGTGCAGGAAAAAAAAAAAAACAGCCAAAAAATTTGGTAATCATGCTCTGGACTTCTCACTATTATTTATTTATTTTATTTACTTATTCATTTTTGTCTGAAATTTTGGATAGTTTACACTTTTTGCCACATTCACACAACCAGTGAACAACCACAGCAGACTACAAGTCATTTTCAATGGAAGCTGGTGAAATGACAGTACAAACTGACAACCGACATGTCGTTGCTGACAGTCGTGATGTACTACAAACTAAAGTTGGGCTGACCTCAACTTTTTTCAGCTCTCTTATGACACGGTGAAGCCTTTCCCTATCATGCAGTTTGTTTTAACTGTGGTGCTGTGTTATCCAGCTTAGTTAGCTGACGCTATGTTGGCTTTGTGGTGCACACAGAGAAGCAATGATGTGGCATCATGAGTTGTTAAAATGGGGTTCAGACACTGATCGGAAGTACAGACATATTGTTGACCAGTTACAAATTTTCAGTCAGTTGAGGTGCTGTGTAGCAAGTAGCAGACACGCACACCCCGTGACGATGTAACCCTTGAGCAACACTTCAACAGCAACTCAACAATAATGTAGCGAGGCACACTGTTTCTGGGCTGCTTGAGTGTGAACACAGCTTTTGGGGTTGATTCAGTCCCCACTGAGCTAGCTAATGTTAAAGCTCAGCAGAAGTAATAAAAAGTGGAAATACTAATAAGTAGATGACCAAATTCCCCAAATTGTTCTTAAATGCAGTACTCGAGTAAATGTGGCTACCAGCTTTTACTGATATTCTCCTTTGACCACACAGACATGAAGATCTCACACCACACATCTCTCAGCAGCTACAAATACATTAATTATTAAGTAAAACAGGCGAGAGCACTAGACTCTGGTCGCTGGCCGTCCGTCTCTACGGTGTCCTGCTGCTCTGGATGTAGAGCAGAGCAGCTGCAGTTTGCCCTGCAAACTTCACTCTGACTGTGGGTAGAAGTGATGAGCAGTCTAGTCGCTGATGGATGGAGGGTACTACTCTGATTGCCTGGCCCTGCCAAACATAAATATGGTCTCTTATTTTGCCCCTTCGGGACGTCCTGACAGCACCAAGGTTTACTGAAAGATGTTGAGGGAGTGAAGTCAGGCAGGTGAGGCCACAATCAGCATATAGATGCACATGTGTGACTCCGCTTTAAAACTCTTGTTTGAGTCCTTTAGTTTTCCTTTTTATTTTAAGGTCTAGTGTGTAGGTGTGTAGTTTTTAGTTACCTCAGACTGAATATTTATATCTAAATTGGGAGCAGGTCCTCATCTACAAAGATTGGCATGTGGCAAGACTGGACAAACCAAACACTGGCTCTAGATAGGACCATTCGCTTTTTCAGCCACTGTAGGAAGCAATCCCTCTGCAACAAGCAGCGTCCGAAAAACACACGTTTTTTAACATGAAACTGCTTTATTCAGTGTTTTTACAGGTTTGACTCACATGGTCCATTTGTTTTAGAGGTGGAGAGACCTCTGCAAATAATTCGACTTTTAACAAAAAACTCCTGAACAACAAACACTGAACACTCAGTAATATATTGTTATTTCTATTATGTCTAAATTATTGTATTAGGTCTTTATTCTGTTTCTTTTTTAGGAACACATACTGTATGTTTATTGTCCGAGTTTGTTTTGCACTGTATGTTGAGCCACGTCTAAGATGACTGTCTGTCACAACAGACAATAACACTTTCTGAATCTGTATCTGAATCTGAACCAAAAGTTCAAGCTTGGCACAAGGGAGAAGTTTCAGCTGTTTGCAATCTGCAGTCCTCACAGCTGGATGCCAGTAAAGCCTACATGGTGCTCCTTTAATACATTTTACTATATTTGGATAGCCTAGTGCTGGTACCCAACGATTAAGTAAACAAAGTTTCAACACATTATCTGATGACCTCTGCTGACTCTGGAAACTCAAACTCCTAAATTAAACCAAACCCAGATCCTCACCCTGCCTCTAAACAATGCTAATTCTGACCCCAGTCACTTAAACAAAACAAAACAAACAAAGCAAAAATAAACCTAACAGTTTGTGACCAAAGATATTGTACAAAGCTATTTTTTGGTGACATGGGCCCACCGTGTTATTAAGCCCGAACGTGTGACTGACCACAGTTTACACCACAGCAACAAAGAAAACATGGTACAGTATTTATAGTGCAATTATCTAATAGACAAATGGAAGCGATTCCCCTTTTTCCAAAACATTATATCCGTATAGTGGTACTGAAACAGGATCATCCACCACTGCAACTGATTAACCCCTTCTAACAGGACTGGCGGCCAGCCACTGTCTTGCCCTGACTCAGGCAGTTGGTTCACTTTCCAAGGTGTCACTGATACACTTCACCCTTCAGCAGGAGTGTCTTAACTGCTATGGGGCCCTCAGTGTCGTTGGTCAATGACAGCCAGAAGGACAAACAGCGGTCACCTGAACATCAGATATCAACCGTTTTGTAATTCAATCTAAATAGACATTGCAAGCCAAGTATCCATATCATTTGTTTGTTACGTGATCGTTAGAAACTTGATGTTATTATGGGCAAGGTCTGTGGAGGACAGGTAAACTAATCCACGCGGCTACTGGAGGAGGTATTATTTTGTAATACTAACTGTGGAAAGCCATTTGGACTTTGGGAGGTTAAAAATACATATAAAGTCATGAATATCTGTTTACATGCCTATAATCTCATATCACCCCTGATTCCCTGATCATATTTATTCATATTCAAGTCCTCTGATCCTAAAAGGTTGACTTTATGACCAAATAAACAAGATGAATAAACAAAGATGTGGAAGTTAAGAGGTAGAAGACGAACAACAAAAACGCTTTGGGACCAAGACAATGCCAGAATAAACCTGAAGAACTCTTGTTTTCCTCACAAATTTTTCTCATTATCATGCAACAGTCAATTATGAATTAATTGTATGTTCCTTGACTACATATATCCATTTTGAGACACTGTTCAAAAGCCTGTGTAATACTATTGGATTTTAATCAATGAATTCATGACTTGTGTAGGTGAAGGTGAATTACCTTCTTACGTAATGAATTCAAAGAGCCTCATATCTATTTAGAGAGCAAAATGTGTGAATGTGATCTTCACCTCTTCCCTGAACTATTGATTTCCAGATCATATAACATTCAGACTCCAAATCTAGAGAGTTTGAAGGCTGTGAATTACCACTGTGTGATGTGCATTCCAGTTAAGGACGATGTGAAAAACTATCAATTTATGTACCACTGTCACTATGAATTTTGAAAACATCCTTCATCTGCAACCTTGAAATGGGATATTAACTTTTCATTATATGCAGGCAAGAAAGATGGTTAACGGAATATTATATCTATTATTATATTATTCAAAACATTATTTTTATATTACCTAACACTGCAATATACAGAAGGGAGTCACATGACTCATGACTGGGTAACAAATTTGATGACTTGAGTCTTGATTTCACAAAATCAAAACAGACTTACAACTCGACTTGATCTTTGTGACTTCATTTTGGCTGAAAAACAAAAATTTGATACCTTCTTCCAATCCAAAAAATTAAAAAGTATGTAATTATAATGTGCCACAAATCAATTAATTTCCTATATCAACTAATAACGCTATTAATTCCCAGCAAGTCGATACTCAGTTCCCTAGATCGACTTTTTTTGAACCAATCCCACAGGATCCAGTCAACTTGCAGGAGAGAACTACAAAGAACTAATGTACGTAATTGAGCCCAAGGTGGAAATGATACCAAATATAATTTTGTTCACATACAAAAACTATGCACGGATCAAGAAAAAACAAATTGCAGCACGCAAAACATGTGGGTCGAAAATGCAACAACTTTGACATTTGAAGTACAAATGCACAAAGAACAGTAGGTCGAGACTAATGTTAACAGAGTTAAAGCTAATACTTAACTAATGTCAGATTAACATTTAGGAGGTTTTTAACAAACTTTTAACAAACACATACTTTTAAAAAACATCCATGATGATGGTAATAATGTGTGGTAATAAATTTGTTGAAGAACACATTATGACTTGTTTAGGACTTGGGATTTGACGAGGAACTTGTCACTATTGCCCTAGGGCTTGACTTAGGACTTGAGTGTAAAGACTTAACACACACTTCTGATTTGCAACACAATGACATTGTCCCAGCTCTGGCAATATATGATGAAAAAAGAAAAAGTTATGAACATACTGTATATACAGCTCTGTCATGTTACCACTAGATTTTTTTTTAAACTCTTGTATCTTTTTTCTTCTTATTTTGTTTTGTCTGACTGCTGAGGATCTTATATTTTGAGATGTATGTTGAATATTTTATGTCCTGTCCTAAAGCAGTCATGCTGTTGTTTCAATAACATCATATATCTTAGTTTTGCATTTCATTTAACCACACACTATAAATATACCATTCAAATGAAATTCTTATTATAAATTTTCATTACTCTCATTACATAGATCATTCTACATATAATCCTTTACGTGTCTCTGAAAATCTCAGGATCCATCAAAGAGGAAATATTCCACTTTAATTATACAGGATGTAATGTTATGACATGGGCTCAGTGATTACTCTGATCACTCTATAGTTTTCCACTCACACCGAGTGATCAGCAGCTACGGCTAACTCCTCTGATTGAGTGACTCGGCTTTGTTTGGCAGGTTGTGTCTGTCTGGCTACGGCTCACTCCATTACAAGTCTAAATGACTAATTAATGGTCCCCGGACAGGTGACACCAGCTCCTCAAGATCCATTTACACCCTCATCTCTACAGGGCTCCACCTGGACTCCACTGCACTTCTTCACTTCTCCCTCACCTCCATCCTCTCCTCCCTCATCCCCTCATGTCTTATTCATCTGGTGGTGGAGTACTGTTTAAGGAGCAGGGCTGCAGATAGACAGTTTGAGAGACAGGTGGACCAGACAAACAAAGTACACACAGCACTTTGGACGAAAGAGAGCGAGACAGAAGTAGAAAGGGTTGAGGTGGGGGGTATTACTATCTTTATTGGTGTTTTCAACTCTGAGGTGCTTTGCAGCAGTTTGTCTGGAGGGGAGATAGATGAACCCTGATCTCCATTTGAGTATGAGCACAACACACCAACACTCCTCTCTGAAGAGTTTTATGTTGGGTCAGATAGAAAGTATTAGACCCTCTGTGTGTGTGTGTGTGTGTGTGTGTGTGTGTGTGTGTGTGTGTGTGCGTGTGCGTGTGTGTGTGTGTGTGTGTCTGTGTGTTTAAATCGCATTGGTGCTAGAAAGTCCTTCAACGTCTCACCCCACACTATCAAACATACACACAGTGCAAGGAAAAAGATTAAGAAAGGATTTGAGATGAAACTACTGTTAGCCATGAGCACCCTGGTGTACCACAGTACGTCCCCTGGCACCCATCTAACGGTCAGCAGCGGTATAAATGTGTGTGCCTCAAGCCAGTAATGATCCTGCACATATGAAAGCTCCTGGAGTCACTTTCACAGCTAACAGTGTTATGTCTTTAAGTCTCTGCAGAGAGGGAAATACATTTTGACTTTTATTGAAGGTATATGGTCCCTCAGCATCAAGACCTTTTCATGCAAAACTTAAATGAACGTTGCTAATCTGTCAAAGGTAAGAAGGGCAGAATCTGTTAAAGATGTAAAATTGTAAAAGTGTGGGAGAGGAAGCATTTTGACTTAGTAGTTAAAGAGACCAATCTGTTATTTAAAGGTCATGCTTTTAGTGAGGGCTTCCAAATGCAGCATGAATGCGGGGGAAGCTGGAAAACTACAAAACTGCCTTAAATCTCTTAAACAGTCACAACCAAAACTGCACACCATAAGTACTGTCTATTATGATATTGTCTCTCCCAGCACCGCTAATTTACCAATCTTCTCTAACAGTAACTGCAATAGGTTTCTCAGTCATTTCATAGACAAGGTTGTCAACATCAGGGCAAACACCTAACCCTTATCCAGTCCTCTCATTTATGGTCTCTCCAACCCATTCATTCTATGCATCTTCTGTCTTGTGTCTATAGGTGATATTGCAGCCTTGCTAGGAAAAGTAAAACCCTCCTCAAGCATTTTAGATATCTTATCAGTGTCTTTGTTTTTAAAGGTTTTTAACTATAATTAATTATTAATTATTCTTAACCACTCTCTTTAATCAGGATGTGTCCCAAGATAATTTAAGCAGGCTATTTTTCAACCTTTGTTGAAGATACCATCCCAGGATCCTTCCCTGCCTGACAATCATTGGCCAATATCCAAACTCCCATTTCTTTTTAAAATCTTAATAAAGTTGTTGAAAAACAACTCATCCAAACACTGCAGCACCACAGGGTGTTTAATAAATTTCAATCTGGTTTCCGCAAACTAAATTCTACTAAAACAACTCAGTGTCAACTGGCATTTTAATGGCTACAGATGGTGGTTATTGTTCAGTTCTTGTTTTATTAGATCTCAGTGCAGCATTTGATACTGTTGACCACCAAATTTTAATCCATAGGCTAAGGCACCTGGAAGGCATTTCTGGGATGGCATTAGAGTGCTTCTCCTACTATCTTTCAGACAGAACCATGTCAGTCTCTGTAGGTGAATTTCAGACTCTACTATATTATGTGGGGTCCACCAGGGATCGGTTTTGGGGCCCACTTTATTATCTCTGTACATGTTGCCTCTTGGACAGATAATCAGTGACTTCAGCAGCATCTCTTATCATATGTACACTGATGACATCCAGCTGTATTTTTCATTTAAACCTAATAAGGTCCACAAACTGTCCATATTGGAAAACTGGTTAATTGCCATTAGGAGCTGGATGGAAAATAATTTTCTGCAGTTAAATGCAGATAAAACTGAAGTTTTGATTATTGCCCCTGACAATCTCCAGTCAACAATCGAACAGAACCTGGTACAAATATAACAAATGCTTGGTTTGCAGAAATGTACAATGGCAAAAAAAAATTCTGCCGCCTGGATTGTCACATAATATTCTTTCTGTGAAATAATGTACAACCTGCCAGTGAGATGACCATGGTGCAGTGAGATCTAAGCTTCTGTACCAACTATTTTGTGCATTGTGACACCCTAAAGCTTTAAAGACTCTGCAGTCTTTAAATGCTGCTAAGTATGCTTTTGCCCTTTACTTTGGTCATATAAGGTCATATTCAATGATGAGGAAGTCCTGCATGTGTCAGTCATATACCAGCTGGATGGAGGACGAAGGCAGATAGGTCAGCCATTAAAACAAGGTTAATGAATGATGAGTGATACAGGAAGGATGAAGAAGGAAATCAAAATGTGAGAGTGGAATTTGCAGCAGACATATAATTCCACATACTGAGAGATAACGACACACCAGAGGATATGAGGAAAACTCAACTGCAAAGGCTGCCAGTAGCCACCCACCCACAAGTTTACACACGCACACACACACAAACAGACACACATGTATATATACACTGTAGTCAGGAGATAGGGATGGGCAGCCTTGAGTAAATCAATTACAAGGTTCAGTGTCAAGTTGAAGGCCACGAGGAGGGCACCATAACAATATCCCAGCAACAGCCTGCGAATAGCAGCCACCACTAAATCAGCTTTCTGCACCGGCAGATAGAGTGGACACTTGTGGAGCAGGAGAAAAGGTCCTGAGAGGAGAAGAGAAGGACTGAGCAGATGTCCTTGTTTGTTTGTTTTGGGGAAGAAATACTATCCCATATGCTGTTATAGGCAAAGCAACCTGACAATAATATGGCCCTCTGAGCTTATCAGCAACACCAGCAGTAACGCCATTCTCCATCATTCTCTATCTCTTTCTGTCTTGTTTCCTCTCTGTTTCTCATTCTCTCCCTCTCACAGTGTCTATATTTACATCCCCACCATAGCCGTTTCTGTCCTTCCATTCCAGATTTAGTGCTCTTGAGCAGCAAACTGCAATCAGCTCAACACTACCCAGTGCCATGGGCCTTGTTAAATACAAACACTAAATACCTCCAAAGGTTCCTTTTGTCCTTTAAATGAATAGTTTGTCATTTTGAGTAATATGCTTATTTGCTTTCTTGCTGAGAGTTAGATTAGAAGATCGATATCACTCTGATATCTGTGTCTTTTCCTTTATGATATAAGTCATTGAGTCAGTTGTGATACTGTGCTCCACTACACTGTATATTCACTATTGTGCCAAAAGTATGTGGATATTCTCCTAACACTTGACATTAACCATTGTTAAAAAAAAATGGTAAATTGATAGTTAATTAAACTTAACAGTAACAGAAAATGAATAAATAATCATTTAACTAATTATAGGTAATGCTATTATTGTTATTGTTGTCATTGTCCTTACTTTTTAAATAGGCTACTATATCAAGCATTTGTTAATGATGAGCAAATTATTTATAAACTTTTAAGAAATGTTCATAAAACATCTATAATAATAGATGTAATAATTTAATAATAATTTTATTGTAAAGTAAAAATTACATAGATAGATTTGTAACGCTTTGTTAATGGTTACTAATTGTCTACAAACATTATTTAGATGGCATTATGGAGTTGCAACTGATTATTTTAATACCTTGTTAAACTGCTACAATAAATAAATATTTTCTAGATATATTGAAATATTTTTAAAAAATGAATACAAGTACTTTGTAAAAACATTACATTACAAACATTATTATCAGTTAAATAACCGCTCACTACAGATAAATCAACTATCAATTTACTTTTGTATTAATGACAGTTATTATAAAGTGTTACCAATGTTCTTGTCCACATACAGTAAATGTGTGTACTTTTGGTCAATGGTTGTTTTAATGGTTTTGGTCTCTTAGTTTCACTGGCAAATGTCAGTGTCATAACATACACTGGTAGTTTATACAACAGTGTGTTTCAACTGTAGTAAGAGCAGTTTAGCAAGGTCTGTTCATGTTTCGCCATGAAAATGCACAAACCCAGATCCATAAAGAAAGTGTTTTACAGTTTGGTGTGAAGCAGATTGACCTCAGCCTTATCAAACAACTTTGGGATGAATTGAGACCTAAAGAGATTATTGCCCAACATCCGCTCCCTTACTCCCCTAGTGCTGCTGTGGCTTAATGGCCATAAATCCCTACAGCCAGATTCCAAAATCTTGAGGACAGCCAGCCAGAAGAGTGGAGGCTGTTACAAAGGTACATTAATGCCCATAATGTTAGAGATAGATTTTAAGCAAACATATATATGGGTGTAATTTTGGGGTGTCGACATACTTTCAGCCCTGTGAGATGAGAAAAAAGGCTGAATATATAGCTATATGGCTCTAAATCAATGAAATAATACACTGCAAGCAATGTATAAATTCAAATGATGTTTAAAAGCATTTTCTTATTATTAATCAGTAACTATTATACACTATATATCTTGGTTTTAATAAAATTAATAAAGTAAATTGCACAAAGTCAGAAATCTTTCACTTTGAATATTGCCAAAAAAGTCAAATGACAGACTAAAAGGAACTACTGAAAAATGAAAAATAAAAAGACAGCATCTTAAAGTGTGGTTGGCTAGGTGATTGTTTATGATGATATACGGTACATAAACTTTTCTTGCTATTTACATTTTCCAGAGACTGCGCTAAAATAATGTGATCTATCAATAAAACTTCCGGGGGATGACCTGGCATATTCAAATTTGTGTATGTTAAAAATTAAGCACAAAGGAGCATAAGATTTATCATAAAACACACTGCACAGTTTGTATTTCTGTAGTCCAGAGAAATATCCTCATAAGCCTGTAAAAAACTGAAAAAGATTAGCACTTAAATTCATGGCAGATTGCAGATACACCTTTTGCTTTATCAGGACAGAACATACACACACGCATGGTCTGATGCTCTTTGTCTAGGTGTGTGCTCTAATTCACTAAACACACACACACACACACAGAGAAAGAGAGAGAGAGAGGATGAGTAACAAAGAAGAACAGTCCTACAGTTGTGCTCATTGTGACTGTGACTAGATGTCATTAACGATGTTCAGTGACTAATGACAGCTTACTGTTGCTCTGCATCTGCTCCAATTAAGTAAACCCCAAATGGTTTGATTTGAACTTGGTTTGTTAATAGGCCTTTATGGTCAGGTCATCCTGAAAGTTATTTTCTACAGATGTCTATTGAAAATAATACCATACAAGACAGAGAGGAATGGATGCTGTGAAGCAGCATTTAGCCTCGTTCTTTCTTTAATCAGCTATTTCCAGTAGTGCATCATTATGCTGTGGTATCTACGGTCTTGCATCTCTCTGTTTTTGTCTTTAACAGACTTTCCTCATCCACTTCTTTATTTCTTTACTTTCATTCATTCTGTGCTCTGAATTAACTGCACGGTTCTGGCACTTGGAGCTATCCGTGGTGTTGAACCTTTCTTTTCTCCTGTCTCATCATGTATTTCTTTTTCTTTCTCAGCTTATGTTGTGTTTCTTGTCAGTTAAAAAGAAGACAAAAAACTCCTTTCTTCTTTGCTTCCTTTTATCTTTCAATTTGTTTGGCTACTTCTTTCCTAATGTTTCCTTTTGAACACACAACACCACAAGTACAGTAGTACTCTGGGGAGCTGTCCATGGTGCTGAACCTCTGACTCTGTCTCATTATTTCTTTCTTTGCTTTTTGCTGACTACTAAAATATGTTTCTGCACAATTACATTATACATGCTTCTGGCTTATTCATGTGTCTTTAATTATGCTGGTTGGTGGAGTAATAGACAAAAAATGTTTTCATTTTTTCCACTTAAGTTAAAAGATGTGTTGAACTGTCATGATATACTATGCCATGGCACCTTCTTATCAAAGCCTGAAATTACATTTTTGCTTAATTAGTGCAATTTACTTCATCCTGATTATTTCCAGGACTTGGTCATGAGCAGAGACAACATGACAGACAAGTCCCATGTCAATCCTCCACCACATGCCCATGCAAATCTCAGGAGTTGGAAGCGGCCTGTGTATTCAAGCTTATTGATTTGTTTGACAACTTTATGCTGTAGACGTGGAGAGTGTGACCAACCATCCGAAGGCCAGCTTTCTTTCTTTCTTTTTTTTTTTAAAGGGGATCAGTCGGAAATTACAGACAAAGGCTCTGATTAATCAAGCTCATAATTACAGGAACTGATTTGCAATAAACAGGGAATGCCGTAAATGAAGACCATAATGACTGAAGCGTGATGTCGAAAGGAAATTACAAACTCTCTTGGAGTTAAATTATCTTGCAACCAAGTAAGTCATGATAGATGAACTCATCTGTCGTTCTAACTGGGAGGATTGGGTTTATTGGTTTTTCCAATGGGAGAATACTCCACAATAACTCAAAAGAGTAAATCTTAATACAACATCATGCGAGCATTGAAATATTTTACTCTCAGTAACTTTGATGTATGTCTGTATTAAACTGTCTCTCTTATTTCAACAATGAGAGCCTAACTATAAATTTAAGACGATTTGGGATTGTGTTGCCATGTGCCTCTCTCTCTCTCTCTCTCTCCCTCTCTCTCTCTCTCTCTCTCAGTGACAGGCGTCAAAAATACGACCAAGGGAGCGCTGATCAGAAGCTTTCCACGCACCGACACTCGGCTGTTGTCGCTGCCCCGATGCGTATATATCCCAAAGAAAAGTAATCTTTTCTCCGCACAGAGACACTGCGCACCGAGATGACCGGTTGACTGTGGAAAAGGCGTTTTTTCTGTTCTGATGGTTCAAAGTAACCGATGTTAGACTGATTCGACTTTACATGCCTGAGAGGATTGTAGTCGGTCACCTTCTTTGCAAGATACATCGGCTCACAGCTGCTTTGAGGCTAAAATGAGGGAGAAGTCGTGGATATTGTACTGTGCCGACAATACAAAGTGTCTTTTTTCTATTTGGAACCAGTGGTGTTTGTATTACGCAGCAGTAGCGTGTTTGTTGTTTTCGCCTGTCAGGATGGACGACGCCTGCCCGTCGTCCTGCATTTGTGCCAGAGACTCGGGGACAGTGACCTGTCGTGAAGGGGAGGACGCCGAGGTACCGGGAGACATACCGGAGTGGACGTCCTCCTTGATTCTTAAGGGGAGAAACATTTCAACTTTGCAGCGTGGTGCGTTCATGAGCAACGGGACGGAGTTGGGAATGACGACACTCTCGCTGTCCTATAACAGGATACAGGTTATTGAACCGTACGCCTTCCTGGGACTCCCCCGGTTGCATTTGCTGGATCTGAGCCACAACCAGCTGGAGTCTATCTCAGCCAGGGCTTTCCACGGGTTACCGGAGCTGCGCTCTCTTTTCCTAAATCACTCCATTTTGCCTGCGGCCACGGAGCAGCTCTCACAAGCGCTCAGCGCACAAAGTTTGCGCAACCTCCACAGACTGGAGTTGGCGGGAAACATGCTTAAATCTATCCCCCTGATGAGATTAGATATGTATAATCTGCACGTGTTAGTGCTGATAAATAACTCAATAGAGAGCATAGGGGGAGAGGATGTAACCATTTTGTACCAGCAAAGGCACATACGCGTCTACTTGTCTTTAAACCCGTTTCGGTGCAACTGTGAACTGGAGGCGTTTTACTACTGGTTGAAGAACTCATCCCAGTGCCCGGATGCAGGGCGTCTCTTGTGCAGCGAGCCGGAGGCCAAGAGGGGGGTTCCCGTGGAGAAGCTCCGGCAAGAGGACGTGGATTGTATGAACGAGAACCTTGAGGCGGTTTCATACGTGTTCCTCGGTATAGTGCTGGCTCTGATCGGGGTGGTGTTTCTAATGGTGCTCTATCTCAACCGGGGTGGCATCAAACGGTGGCTCAACAACATCAGAGAGGCGTGCAGAGACCAGATGGAGGTCTACCATTACCGTTACGAGCAGGACTCAGACCCGAGACTCGCCAACGTGGCTGTTTGACCTACTGACACACCAGGCCAGTGCTGTGAAGTGACTGTGAGGGCGACAAGACAGGGGAGATTCCCTGGCAGTGTGCTGTTGCAATCTAAATCAATACTTTTTACTACCAGTTTCATCATTTTCAGCAGCTGGCCAATGAACTGCACGTGTATCTCCCTCACACTGGGATATGCACACAGAGCCAAACAGTTAAATGACTATACCAGTGTTCATCTTGCACAATTGAAAATGTACACTTCTGAGCACTATTGTACATACTGTATCTCTTCAAGAGAAGAATGCTTTTCATGCATCATGTTACGCAGTCTACAGCAGCTTGTCAGACTAACCTAGTATTATTTATCTTATTAACCAAGTGACAAATATACAGTGAAGGTATGTAGAATTTTTTATTTGAAAAGCTGAAATGGCGAATCAATGTAATGTAACTGAAAACTGCGACCCTTGCAAATTATTGCAGAGTAATGGCCTACATTCAGGAAACCCCGCAGGGAGAACGAGGTATTCCTGTTTCTAATCTACTGAGGGAGTGCATAGTGCAAAAGGTGAGAGAGAAAAGTGATAGAGAAGGAGGCAGGACAGAAGAGGCAAGTAAGCTGGTATGTGCCATGTTTGTACAAGCAGGCGATGCTGGAGTAAACTGTCATGTTTTGTTATCAAGAACATGGTTTAAGTTACCAACCTTTCTTTCCAAACAGCCTTTGATTTCCAAAAATAACACATGTATCATTTAAAACTGGGCCGATTTATCAGTAAAGGGGCAAAAGAAGAAGAGACAGAGTGTAACCATGCATGTGATTGGTGTAGGCATAGAAAATCAACCAAAACTTTAATAAAAGGTCAAATAAAAATGGCGAGTTAGCAGTGTTCTTTACGTCAGTACTTTTTATCGTCACTGTCAGGAAATGTTGACCTCACACAGCTCTGTGCCTGACAATAAATACAGGAAGTGTTTCCCTGTTTTGCGCGATTTTTCTGTGAATTTGCCGGAAGCAGGTGTGAGTAAGTGCATCTGCATCTTCATTGTGTGAAAGAGTACCTCTGAACTGCAGTAAGATGTCACATCGTCAGCGGCAGAAAAGGTCTCGACTATCTCATCAGTTTCTTTTTAAAGCACCAACGAGTCCAAGGCTGGCAGAGGGCTGCAAGGAGAGATATAACAGAAAGGCATGACAGCATTAATCTCATCAGCAGTGTGACGAATAAACCGTGGAGAATCACAATCGACCTGTGAAGTCAGAATATCTGCTGCAGCCCGGATCTCATAAACCCTTTTAACTAAAGGTTACGATCACAGGGATTTTAGAACCAAGGGTCAGGCATGAAAAGCTGTAAAACAGCAGAAGTAAAGGAATATTTGTATATGTGTAGGCATATTCATGTAAGTGCTGATACCTGTGTAAAGTCCAACAGATGCATGTTAGGCAAAAACTAGATGAAAGTGAAAACAAGCATTTTTGGGGAAACCTTCAGGGATTTTTAATATTAAGATTATTTGTTTCATAAACAACTAATACTCCTCCATGGCAGTAAAATGCAAAGACGATACCAGAAACCTCGCCCAAAAACATCAGAAACACATCAGAAAGCACATCAGAAGCTGACAACCAAAGAGTTCTCCCAGACTGAGCACAGCACCTCCTGCACCCCGTAGACGTTGGGTAGATAAATAGATAATTTTTTGCTGGTATTGATTATTGTTTATACTTTCAGTTTGTCTACTCTTGGGTATTTCCCTAGGTCAACAGTGTTAGGAGAAGCCTTTATATAATGATGACATAAAATGTGAGACACTGTCACTTGTTGTGTCAGCTGACATGACAGTGCATGCTACACTGTCATGTTGTATACAGAGGCTGACAAGACGGGCCTAACCATCGGGAAGGCGGCATAAAGTATGTCAAATGACTCATTCTGACATCGTACACTTAATGTATCTTCAATAATGATTCAGAGAAACTTTAACAGGTCCATACAGTATCAGGACAGTGTTTTAAGAGCTACATGGGAGAGATGTCCATGAATAAAGGAACATAACCAACAATTAAAACACCCACTTGTACAATAAAGTAGAATAAGGCAGAGGGCACAAGTTAGATAACTTCACTGTGGAAATGTCATATAAAATATACAAGACAGTGGGTGAAAAATATGTTAATGGCTTGACTTGATGATGGTGGCAGATGAAAAGTCAGAGGATCACTGAAGTCCTTAAGATTCATTCTCTAAAGACCATGGTTGACTTAGCAGCTGAAAGCCAAAGGTTGACATCCAGAGAGCCACACGGTTAGTTTAAATCAATACGAGGCCTCTAAGCTTAATTTAAAGTCCAGTGTTGATGTGCAGCTGCCTATAAATGTCTTAAGTGTGGCACATACTGTGATGAGACTGTCAAAACTTGTTTAGATAATTCTTAGAGATCCCCTTCAGTGGAAATCAACTTTTGAATCTTGTAAACATGTTCATATGGTGTTTATTTATATTCTACAATAAGCAATCAACACCATGGCTGAACATTTCCGCCTTGAAACTGCAATGCCAAGTGTAAAAGGAGAAGCCAAGTGTATCAGATATTTGCAACTTTCACTTAAACAAGGACAAAGTTTATCAAACATCAGCACCACATTATAAGCTGAGATTTGTGTGTTTGATGAGCACAGTGAAGGTGAGATGGTATGCCCGAGCTGCAGGCCAGGGAATGGGGATGGGGCCAATTTGCACAGTAACAGATGCTTGCATATTTAATGAGGCAAAGGTGTAAAGGTACATCTAAGCTGCTTCAAGGTATGAAGGGATTTTTTTTTAGGAAAAAATATCTTAATATGTAATTTGGAGGCTTGTCCCAGACTTCTATAAGGTGGTCCATGGGGATCCTCCTCTGAAATTATTTTTTGTTATTTATTTATCTGATAAATAAGCTCTACTTTGATGCTTTTAATGCATTCTAGCACCTTATATAACTGTAAAACATATTTTTACTTTTCAGATTATCTATGAATTGTAATGTTAGAAGTATTAGTGGTTGTCAGTAATTTTTCTTGAGTAGAAACAAAATACTTTTCGACTGCTATCATTAAAAAATATATTGATTAGTGTTAGAAAAATAGTCTAATGCAGCCTATGAATTCATGTTTACAGTTGTGGAATGTAACTACATACATTTATTCAAGTACAATTATGAACCAAATGATTATTATTATTATTATTATTATTATTATTTTAGAATATAGCTTTCCACATTTAGATCTGGTGTTAATTATAAGGCATTTGGGGCTGAAGCCTCAGATGGCCAGTCCCAATGACGCCACTGAGTACTGCCATCAAATAGATGAACTAAGCTAAAAACTTTAAACATGGAGATGATAAATGTTTTTCTCAAACACATAGAGAAAAAATAAAACAAGATGATCATAACTTCTGTGCTTTTTTTTAAATGACTGATTTCAGCGAGTGATTGGTTGAATAGTAATGTACTTTACAGCTTGAAATACCTGCTCTAAATATCTAGAAACACAGACACACATCAAACACACACTTTCGTCTTTGCCAGCCTGTTTATCACAACTTAAGTCAAAGATTACAGCGTCTCTTAAACTTTGCACTTTATGTTCAATTAAATCTAAACTACTATATGTAACTGATATGTAATTATCTTTTCTGTGCTCCTTTGCTGCCATATTCACTCTCTTTCTCTTGTGTGGTATCTATCTCTTCAACCATCTTTTTTCTATCTTTTGGGATTCTGGGACATAAAAAAAGAGGTAGAGACAACACAGTGTTCTGTTGTCGGTTCAAAAGACAATACTGAATTTGTTTTTTTCAAAGTATTCAGGCTTTAGCTTTGCACTCTCGGGCACGTCAATTGTCATTGCTCCATTTCTTTGTTCCTCTTCCATTTTGTGACATTCTCCTCACAAATACAGTGTTTGCCAAAGATTTTCTCTCTGCGTTACATGGCCCACCCTCCCTCCGACTGTCAATACCCCTCCCTTGCTCCCCTTCATCCAGGTAAATGACTTTATCCAGTTGAGTGACTTTGTAAAGGACGCAGGGACAGGGTTTAAGCTGAGCCCAGCAAAAAGGAAGAACTGAAAAAGACAGATAAAGAAAAAGGGGAGTAGAGAAAAGATTCATTAGAGTTCTTTAGCCCAGGCACCAAATGTCCTTGCCTTATGCAAAGCGATGAGTCATCGTCTGCTCTATATGTGAATGTCTGGGGGGCCAAAGACCAACTGCGAACTGGGGGAGATTTCTAAAATGAATGTGCAAATATTATCGTTATTGTCGAACAGCTGCTGCTATCAGAGAATTCAATCATGTCTGAGCATCTGAACTTCAGGCCACTTTTTAAATGGCCCCTATCGTTCTTCCATGGGAACACTTTCACCATGATGTCTCACAGCCCATCAACCACTGATTGAATAGTACGCATCACTAGCTGAATGTGAGAAGTTCATGATGTGACATATGGAGAAGAGACTGCCAGTTTGCAGTCTGGTGATTACTGCTTATTGATCGCTGGATGTGTGTGGGCTGCCTTCTGAAGATAAGGGAAGCGATTTTGCATTGTAGGAGAGAAGAAGCAGAAGTGTTGCTGTAGGCAGGAGGAGGTGGAGCGTCTAATCTGTCTGGTTTTGATACTGCTGAAGTTCAACTTCTTATGATGTCCAATCATAGGAGGTTCTTGTTTCAGAGTACTATTTTATCAGCAACATTTTACATAATTCAAGCTGAGAAAGTTTGAAATCACTTCTCAGTTAGATGGACACCATGTGCTAATGTCTTCATCTGAAAGTAAATGTGATTTTCTATTTTTCCTCTCTTACTCAACATTAAAACACACCGATTCAACACACAGCACACAGCAATCAGAAGGTTCTTGATGTTTGGCATTAGTGTTGGCACATATTCACACACAGAATGACACAGCAGCTGTTATGTGGATGCTAGGAATGAAAAAAGGGTCACCTCATGATGTACAAAGACTGCACTGTCTGACATTGCTTTTTACTTCTCCTGTGTTACAGTATGAAGCACTTACAGAGTGAGAGTTCCCTTGATCAACTCATCAGTGAGAATGATTAAAACCAATTTCAAAAGTAAGACATTGCAGATGGGTTATTTTTATATGTGCAAATCTTTCATAGTGTTGCTTTTTTTTACAGTTAGTGCTGGAAATACTTTTTGGACACTGACATAAATGTGTCTCTGGTCGAACCCAATGTTTAAGCCGATACTGATATTAACATTGGTAATAATATAGTGGCAGATAGATTTTTTTTCATAAACAGTCCTCATTCAGATCAAATATATGTCTTCTTTCCAAACTAACTGTAACCAAGATACATACTAAGCAAGACTTTTTACACTTGAAAAATTAACCTGTAAGTACTCTCTGGTGGCCAAACTACATATTTGTAAGTCTTAAAGATATGGGATACTATACTCGTTCATAAGATTGCATTACCTTGGACATTCTATATGTGAATACATTTCTGGAAAAAATTGGCATCCACCGATCACATGACACAGGTGGAATAAGTTTCAGGACTCTCCTCAACTGGACATGTATCTGATCCAGCAACAATTTAAGTTTCACTTAAGCGATGCTTTATAGAATAAATGCTCCTGTTCCTGTTAATGTGTCCGTTTTGTCCCTGTGAAGTGTTCTTGTTTTACTTTTATCTTGTGTTTGTGTTGTATTTATTTTGTATAAGAGTGTTGATTTTGTGCTTTTGGTTGTAAAACATAATTAATTGTGTATCTGCAGAGCACCATTGCAAACGAGAGCTTTGCTCTCAGTTGTTTTCCCCTGATTATATAAAGATTATATATTTAAATAAATGGTATCTATAATGGTGACAGATTTGGTCAATTACCTCAAACCTTGTTTGGCTGCAATTCCTTGTTACTGATTGGCCTACACATACATTAATACGATATATCCATAATAGGCTGATATTGACCAATAAATGAGTGGGGCTGATGTATCGGTGCACAGCTCTAAAGAATTGAAAACTGTTGAGTAAAAAAAAAAGAAGTTGGCATCCATCCATCCATCCTATATACACATACACGTATATGTTTAGATTCTTAGTATTATTTACTTATTCTATGATTAGATATTTCCTGATATAAATATCATCTTTGCTCATTTTAGACTGCATTTTAGTCAGGAAAAGTTCTTTAAACACATAATTTTTTAGAAAATTAATATTTTGTTCATTAGAAACAAATTGCTCAGTGTGAGGTAAAACTTAGATACAATGTTGCCATCGATATAGAGGAATTTCAAACCGTTCACAGCACCACTTACACTCGTAATTTAGTTGTAAGAGGCAATAATGAGAGTTCACAATGCATCCTCAAATGTTTGTCATTTTTGCATTCTCTCTCTGCCTTTGAGAGGTTGAGCTCACAGAAATTTGAAGGATTTGAATTTAAGATAATGACAGGCATAACCCAAAAATGAAAAGCCAAGAGGAAGTCAATGGGGGCTTTTAAAACCATCACTCACTAAAACAAAGCTCTGTTTATGTGTCAGAGAACAGCTGACCATTACCATGTTTATTTTGAAGTGTGTAAGATTTAGGGGGATTTGGTGGCATCTAGCAGCAAGGATTGTAGATTAGGACAGCTAAAACTTCTCCCATTTAGAATTCCTTCAATGTTCATTGATCAGGAGGCTCAGGAGGTCATCCTCTCTAAAACGACCACTAAAAAAAGCAGTTTTATTTTACAAATCAGTGTCTCTCTTACACTATTAAGCATGCTCCAGATGGGCCGCTCGCTCAGCACCTGCGAGTGTGAGCTCACCCTTCTTCTCTGATATCTTAATGTGCTCACGCTTTAGTGTGGTGCTTTAAACTGGTTAACACACAGAATAAAGCAATTTTACCTTAAGACATCTGTGTTTTACCAACACTGCTCATTGCAGAGGGGCTGTTAACTAGGGGCTAACATGAAAACACATGGCCCTATCTAGAGCCAGTGTTTGGTTTGTCCATTCTGAGCTACTGTAGAAACATGGCATTGCAACATGGCAACTCCATGGACAAGGGACCCGCTCCCTTTGTAGGTAAAAAAGGCTAATTCTTTGGTAACAAAACAACAATTTCTATTTTCAAGTAATTATACACAAATGAAAACTTACTAATTATATTATCTTAATGTTCTGCCAATATATCTCTCTAAATCCTACACGCTAAACTTTAATCGCAACTCAGCTTTTAACACTAACATTAATGGCTCATTATTAGCGTACACCCCCACAGATTCCCTTCCACTTTTAATTGCTAGAGTGCAGGCTTGAAACTCCTAAAAGGTTCATATGAGATTAATTAGGCTTAAATTTAAACACTAAAATGTTTGTTTGTTACAGGCATAGTCATTAATCAGCATTCAGTGGCCATGCCATCATAAATGAAACTCATTAAAGAGACTCCCAGGAGTCAAAGAGGCAGAAGTGAATCCTTTTGTCCGGGGTCACCATGTCCTATTTGAGGATAAATTCACCCTCTGGGGATGGTATACATTTGGCATGTCATGATTTTATTTTGTTGACTTACTTCACATATCCAAAGCTCATATGCAGTAAGACTGGATTAGTAGAAAGTCATAAAATTATTGTACAGACAGTACAGATAATTATGAAATAAAGCATCAATCCCAGTTCACACTCCCATTTCCTGGCTACTCTGCATTGTAATTACAAACCATGGGAACCAATGAACTCAGGTGTAAAGTGAACTTCAGACTGGCCTCTAAGCTTATAGGTCATGTGGGGTTTGATCAAGACCACATGAGGTTTTAAAGAGGACGACTGCAGTCCTGACCTGGGTTTTGATTCATCCTGGACTGAGGATAAACACAGTTGGCTAGTCGATTGGCCTTTGACCAAGAGAACAGATTCTGTCTTAACAAACTGCACAGGTGTTTCAGATCTATACACTAATTAAACCTGCTGACTTGCCCGTCAGTTTCTAAGCAGAAATAGTCAACGTGTAGAATGAGCTTATGAGAGAGATACAAGGGGAGAGAGATCTGACCTTGATTCCTCACTGCAGGACAAACATTAATTCCTCTGATTTCACACGTTAGTTTCGATCAAGTTCTTCTAGCGAGGGCACAGGTGCTCATTTTGGATTTGATGATTCGGTTAAGAAGTATATCCCTCACATGCCAGGTTAATGGAATGACTGAAAGGGTTACGCTGATGCAGGGGATATAATCCATAATCCATGGCAGTTATCAAAATAAGAATCAAGAACTGTAAAAGAAATGAGAAAATTAACTCTCCACCATCTGATTGGGAACAAATTAGCTAAATTATATTTGAAACAACTAACTCAAACTATTTCAAATAATATACATGGAAGATTATTATTCATTATCTATCTAGTATTTTAAATAATTCTCTAAATAAACATCCTCTAGTCCTACTACTTAGAAAAATACCAGAAGAGAACAAGAAGAAAGATTCAAACTTGTTTCTAGTCAAATTAGATTAGATTAGGGAAATATTGAACCAATTACAAGAAACAGTTTGAAGATGATAACTTATTTAACTCCAAATTGAAGACTCTTTTAAATATGGAACTGAAAATAAAATAATAGTGAGCATTAGAAATCAAGTTCATATCTTTGAAAAAAGGATGTTTAAATATGGTTGAGGAATACAACACATAGTATTTCCAAAGACCCTCCTGTCAGATGTGTTTATTACCACAATATAATATTGAGTGTATGAATGATGACTTTCTGTTTGTACATGAGTATACAAAGACTGAGTGTGTGAATATAGGTGTATGGGCACACACTCATATGTGCGTGTGTGTGTATGTATATTTCTTTATGGTACTGGTTGTCGTGTCCTATTGGTGTTATGTATCCTTTGACTTCTATGTATCAGTTAACAAAAATTTATATCCCAAAAACTGACATTAATGTGGCTTGATTTTTTTCCTTCTTTTTTTTTTCTTTTATGTCTTGACTTTATTAATTTTTATAATTCTGGAATAGTTCTCCTCCTTTTTCCCTCTTTTTACATGATCTGCAGTATTATTTTGTTATGCCGCAAACCCTTCTGAGGCAAACTGTGATTTGTGATAATAGGTTATATAAATAAAACTGAACTGAATATAATTCCTTGAAATGCAAATGAAAAAAATGTCCCTCTGAAGATAATCATGGGTATTTTTCTGATGCATGGGACAGAAGCTTGCCTATGACCTTATGGCACTGTCATTTCATTCAAAAAAGAAAAAAAAAAAAAACAACAAGAAAAAAATCCTTATACACAGGAGCTTTTACAACTTGCTGTTGATGGACTGAATACTGAATAATCAGCAGCTGCATGTTTAATGCCTGTATTAATTAAGCTTTTACTGGCTGGGCTGTCCTCTCAAGGACAAATGGAAAATATTACTAGAAATTACTCCAATATCTTAATGAATGATTAGATATGTGAGGTGTACAGTTGTTGTGGATTTATTAAGCCATCCTCAGCTGCAAATTTTAGTCACAGAATAACTTTCTGTGTTTCAGTTTGATGGTACAAACACAAAGAAAAATGCCATGAAGCTGCTTACAGATCTGCATTCTGTGAGAAGTACAAACAGCATTCATATGCTTGTGTCTCCAAACAAACAAAATTATACTCTCTATGTATCAGAAAAACAGTTCTGCATTTCTTACTCAGATTGTAAATCATGGCCTCGTTTTCTGTGGCACATTTAACATAAGCACACCACTGTGGCTTTAATTACAGTAACACACAAATGTATTCCAAAACATTATTTTTTAATCACCTAAGCAATTCTAAAAAATGATAATAAAGCATTAAAATGCCTTATGACAATTATTCAGCCTAATTACTAGATGTTTGTTGCTCATTAAATCCCATTCCCATCAATCACACCTCCATATACTGGAGGTCTGCTAATTAGCTGCCAGCAAGCCTGTTTGAGCAGTAGGAGCATGTGATGGGCTGCTTTTCATTCAAATGGCTATGAAAAAATGCAGACTCAGCAGTTTAAATATTTCATGCTGTCCTTCGATGGAAAGAAGCTGCTGATCCTCTGAGGGGTCATAACACTGGTGTGTTACCTCAGAGAAAACAGCATCTGCTCTGACAACCTGTCCGTCACTTTCTGAGCTTTCAGAGAGCTCTTTCCCATCAGTCTCAAACCAACTTGTACAACCAGATTTTAAACCTGCAACCACAGGGCATTACAGAACAATACTTTTAACATTCTTGTCATCACACATTTACATTTTTGTCTGAAAGTTGATCCGAAATAAAGTCCTGTAAAGTCTCATTTTCATGTTTTTACAACACTCACATAACATTGCTAATTATAATGCGGTCAGCTGGAACATTATGTTCTCTGGGCTGCAGTTAATGTCATTCAGTGTGCATCAGAGTACACATTAACTTTCTGCAACCTTTTTGTCCTTTGCCTTTAATCTGTACACTACTGCCCCCGTGTGGGCATTAGGCTACAATGCAGCTCAATAAAGTAAACTGTCGTGTTTGAATTTCCTTGTTCAGGTGAGTGCACAGCAAACTCAACGTTGCATTTAATCTAAATTCATACCTTGAACTGCCTTGTTCACAATCTGTCTAATAATCCCAGTTTTTATGTTGCCTGAAATATACAAAAAAAAAAAGTGTCTGACTCCAATCTCAGAATTTAAGCACTATCATATCTCAAGGAAAGCAAAATGTGTGGTCTCACTACTAACTTTGAAGTATATGAAGGCAATAGATATATAATGAAATGTAACAAAAAGATACTACAGTATGTCTGGCAGCATCTGTCTGTCAGTCTCTGTAGTGCGGCAATAATTAAATATTTTTTCCTTCCAGTAATGAGAGAATTAAGCACTCCCACATCTGAATTTCAATGGAAACTTAGTTGATCGAAAATATGTGGCTCTCTTGTATTCTGAAGGATTACTCAGTACATGCAGTGCAGTGAATATAGAGATAATTTTTATGGCTGTGATATGATGCTGCTGATGAAAACAACTAATTTTATGTCTATTTTCAATTAAGGTCACTCTAAAAGTGACTCTGTCCAGTGACAATGATGTGAACTGGTGGGTCAAACATGTTTGGTTATTATTGAAAGTAAGATTAATTACAGAAGCATTTACATTCTCCTCTGCACAAAATATTGAACTATGTATTCACATTTACTGAGGATCCAGTTTTTTTAAGCAGAAGGGGAGGAAAGAGGATTGTTCCAGGCTGATAAAACAAAAGTTACCTTGTATTAACTCACACCTGTACTACTATTGTTACAGTATAAACATATCTGCGCTTATGGCTCAACAGAAACATTACTCATTATTTGAGAAATTGTGTTAATCAGGAGATTGAATTGTGAGTTCAGTGCTTTGTAATAGTGGCAAATGAGATTACTTAGGCTGAAGTGTGAACAGTATAATCTGTTTGTTACAGGAAAGATTATAAACTAGCATGCTCTCATGATGACATCAGAAATTTGTCTCATTAGAAAAGTTTAACATGTTAAAAAGAGAGAGCTGTGTTCACCGAAGGCACCTGTTTGATGATAAAGACAGCATCAGGAAGTGATATATCATACTATGTCAGCCATAAAAAAGTGTTGATTACAGAGGAAAATACATTTATAGACATCTCAGATGGGAAAGCACAGTATGGGATTTTCACATCGTGGACAAAAAATATGAATGCAGTATTTATAGAAATTTGGAAGAAAAAACAAGCTATTGGTAAATTCATATTTATTTTCATTTTTTCTGTGTTCTGTATCTTTGTTAAATGTACTATGGTTATCATCAATACTGTATTTTGCTGCAGCATCCCTAAATCTCACTTTTGGGTGATAGATGTGAAGCTTTGGGTAATAGTTGTTAAGTTGAAGAACAAGTCACTTCTTGGTGCTGCAAATCTTTTCTGTAACGCTCAAGTTAACTAAACAATTGTGTTGTGGACAACCCATGTCTTCAGTTATCCAGGTATAGTGGACAAATTGCAAATCACCTAACCCTTGTTAATAGTATTTAACAAGGGTTGGTTGACATGACAATATAAATTGTAAAATGATTGTAAAACAGGTAATTTCTCCACCTCATTTATACTTTATCCAGCCCTTTACCATGGCCCTTTCAGATATTGCTTGTATATGGCTGTTAGTGGCATGTATTTACAGGATTCTGATATCAATAAAATTACATATGATCTATCATGTTTTTAATCAATGTCATTTTGTTCCTTCGGTCTAAAAGTTGAAAACGTTCATTACATCAATCAAAAGAAAAAAGAAAAAAAGGAGCAAAGAACAGTTGTCGCAACACCATAAAAAACACCCTAAAGTCAGTACTGCAAGTGTTGCTTTTAGAAGAGCTGTTGTGGATTAGCATGTAAAGAGTGCCCACAACTCAGGGCCATCTGTGCTGGCTGTCATGTCCCCAGAGAAAGTTAATATTTTAAATTTCACACATCAATTTGTGACAGGCTCTCTACACTGAGAACACAAGTGCTCATTTTATATCCATTACCTTGGAGTGAAAAGAGTCATAAATCAACGTCAGGATTAAAGAAATGTAGATGAGGCAGTTTAGGCGCAGCCATAAATCACAGGCACTGCTAGTTAACAGTGGGAAAAGTTTGTTAAAATGTTATTTGCCTTTAACATTTTTATTAAATTTGGGGTGAAATTATATATTTTGACAATTTGACTATTCTCTCTTTTCTAAACCCCTACAAAACCTACTTTGTCAATCACTAACTGGGGTGCTGAAACTCTAAATCCATTGATGGAGCTCTTGTCTCTGACTGCATCAATTCAAGGAGGGTTTTCTAAGTCTTGTCTTATCAGGAGCTCATAGTCAAGACATCTATTTTTACCCAATAACCTACAAAAATCAAAGCCCAGCTGAGGCTCATAAGTTTACAATTGGTGCAACTCATCAGGATAGAGTTTGTCATGAGTTTTATGCATAACAAGTAAGTCAAGGTCAGTGTGCTAGTCAAAAAGGGATTGAATTGGGCATACAGTTGCAGAGCAGGGAACCCAGAAGACATTGATTATATCGTTATTTATTGATTTTATTTTAGATGTACCGCCATAGTCTCGTCTTACACTTTCATGACATTCCCCTTGGAATTTACAACTTACATTCATTTTGTAATCAAAAAGGACACGATGACCCAAGACAAATGGATCATGCCTCAAAGAGCTGCTCTAATGAGTCCCAGTCGTGAGGGCATCTCTTGAGAATGATGCTTAATGACCTTGCCTGTAAACAAACCATCTACTGTTGAACCTTTGGCCTAATTAATCTCTTCCCTCTTTCATTAAAAATGGAAGTGGGAAAGAGGGAGTGCAAATATTTTAAAGAGACATTACAGTTTGAGGAAAATTACTTGATTTCAAACACCCTCACAATAAGCCATCCTTACTTTAAACCCTCATAATATAAACAACTTTATGTTTTAGCCTTATAAAAATGAAGTTATATTAAATCTGCAGTTTAGCATAGATTCTTACCTTAATTTGACCAAGCATATGAAAAACTGTCCACAGTTTACTGTGACCCAAAACGTCTATTTTAGCAGTAAGTAAAAAGCCAGTCCTGATTCTCTAAGATGGTATTGTGTTTAACTGACTTAACCTCTGATAGTAAGCCTTTGCAGTTTGTAAACTGCACTTATCAGCTCTTATCTGCTCTGTTTTAATGGATTATGCTGGGCTCTTGGGCCTTCTCTAACTCTTAATGCTTTGACACACCTCACTTTTTCATGATTGGCTGTCAAAATGTTAATTTTTAAAACTTTGTGGTGAACTTGGACAAAACCTTTCCATGAATTTATTACACTATAAGAATTTGAATGCTTATGGAAAGTATGGAGACATCATATTATCATATTTTTAAGGTTTCAGACGTAAACATCGCATTGAGCCGATCAATCATAAGGGATTTATATCTTATCATTAATGCTACGTCAAATGTATTTAAATGGCACATTTCATACAACAGGCATTAACTGTGCTTCAGTTAAAACAAAAACAGTTGAAAAAGATCAGGCATGGCAAAAACATATAAGATTAAAAAAATGTAATAAGGTAAAAGGTATTACAATGAATAATGAAAAGGATAGGAAGGTATTATTAAAATAGGGAAAAGGGAATATATACTGTATATATATATATATAAACCTATTTTTTATTACACTGTTTTTTTCAAATTATAATATTAACTTATTATTGTATATTAACATTTGACTTTATCATCTCTGGATGCACTGCTCCTTGTTTTTGACTGTTAACATGTAGGTGTCCTTGGGTGCTTCGAAAGATGCCTAGTAATAAAATTTATTATTATCATTATTATGATTATCACCATCATCATCAATCATTGTTATAATTATTATCATCGCTATTATTATTTACCAAAACAGTAGCCTTCTATTTTTTCAGGCTTATTAGAAGCGCTCTGAAACTTCTGCTGTTTCACACAAGTAAGTTCTAAATGTCTTGTGAGATTTCTGTTCATTCTCCAATGAATAATATCCTTTGTGCTGAAGTACGTTGTTTGTGTCCAATGCCAACGCAGCAAGAAACTGAGCACAAGTTTAATGGCACCTTTATCACACTTACAAAGGCGACTTCTGGAAGAGCGCCCATGGTGTGTAGGGGCCCCTCAGAGAGGAGGTGACTATTAGTCAATTAGAGGGTTTAAACTTGAGCTTCTCAACAACACTAATGACTCATTAATATCAGTGTACACCCGTTCCCATTACACTCCAGTTTTAATTGCGAGAGTGCAAAACCTTCTAATGGATGCAGATGAGATTAATTAGGCTTAACAGTAAAAGGTTTGTTTGTTACAGGCAGGGTCATTAACCAGCATCCTTTGGTAATGACATCACAAATAGGGCTCATTAGCAGGGCTCCCAGGAGTCAAAGAGATGCAGCAGAGAATAATTTTGTCTTGGGGTCACTGTGTCCTATTTGGTGATAAAAGCCCCTTTGGGAAATGCTATTCATTGGGATTGTTACACTTTGTTGTTAAGTCACTTCTCACTTCATACACTCCAAGTTTATACAAAGTGTGGAGGTTTATGGAAATGTGTCATGAAATTGTAAGTTCTCCATTACTAAACAGTGTATGGTCAGTCGATTAGTATTGTATTTGTAATAGTCATGGTTGAATGTGATAGACCAAAGACAGCTTTGATCATTTGTTGATCACGTAGTTGCGCAATCTATTGTGTTCCAAGATTTAATCAAGCCTTTACAAAAAAAAGAAGTCTTACTGTGTAGTCTAAGGAAACTTAGCTTGTCATTTTATAAGAGGTACTCTTGGGGAAAAAACTGGCAATACACAGGTGCCCAAATTTTCCATCCATTTCCCACCAAATGTGAGACTGAAAGACCTGCTAATGGATGCAGGTGAGATTAATTAGGACACATTTAAACAGTAAAAGGTTTGTTTGTTACAACAAAGGTCATTATCCTGTATTCTCGGATGACAGAATGTTAGAACTGGTTCATTAAAAAGACTCTGAGGATGCAGCAGGAAGTTTTCTGGAGTCATTATGTAATGTTGGATGGTAAACGAACCCACAGAGAGGATGACTCTTATAGTGTACTTTTGTTTTTCACTCACTTTAAGTCATATAAAGATTTTTTTTACATTCTACAGATTACACTGTGGTCTTCAGTACTTACTAAGGTTAAACTAAATATATCTATAGAAATCTGTAATGATAATTTTGGTGTGTAATGGCTGATGGGTAAGGCCGAAGCGTCCTTGCAATCCAATTGAAATGTAGAAATGCAGAAATGTTTAATGCCAAAATTTTATTCTAGTGACTGCTGGTCTTTAGGATACCCATGGATGAGGCAGGGGTTCTTGGTGGATAAAAGTTTGTTTCCCATTACTACGACTAGATGACACAATGATGGGAGTGACGCATCTTACAGCCTATGATGAGTAGATTTGCGATGACAGGAGGAGTGGCACATTGCAGTTGTCCAATGATGTTGACTGAAAAAAGACAAAAAATCTTCACTGTAGAGTGTCTTAGTATTAGATGTGCGGTCAGATGCTGGAGTTGTATGTATTTGCAAAATGTGGCCGCTATCATCAGCGAGTGATACAACCAGTCAGTATCAGCCACGGACATTCATAATGTGCCATAACAGCACCGTAATTTTAAATAAAATAAATTAATAAATCCAGAATAATACAAGTGAACAAACAAGCAGATATAGCAAGCTTATATTTTGGCAAGTGACAATTGTCAAATGTTGGTGAAAATGCTCCAACCAGTTGTAATTCATTGAGGAGGAGAAGAAAACCTGCCCGATCTTATCATCCTTATTTCTGATAAGTGAACAAGAGTTGTGTTTAATTTGAGACAACACTGGTCTGTAAAAATGTGTGCACTGCGCTGCATATAAGTTTACTCACAGAAGTACACCACAAAAGACCACTTTGCTGGGGGGAGAACAGGCAGCAGCTCTGGAGACGGATCCCCAGTCAATGAAATTCTGAATCCAGCCAGCCCAATGCCCAGCCTAGGGGCAGCGGTCAGCCCTGGCTCTCCAACAGATCAGCAAACTTTCTGTTGATGCATTTACACAAGTTAGACCTGGTGCTGCTGCTGGCTACCAGCCAGCTGTGACACCCAGCGCTGGGCAGTTTGCACTGACCAAATTCAAGCCAATACAGATACTAAAAACAGGTCTGTCTCCAAAGTTAATATTATGACCTGGTGGGAGTGACTGAGGACAGAGATGGAAATGGTGGGAGCTACAGCAGCAAAGTGGATTCTCAAATTCTGCCTTTTCCATATTTCTGCCAAGCCTGCTTTAAGTGTTACCAATTACAACCTGCATGTTTTTTTTCTGCTTTTCAGACAAATTTGTTTTGTCTTGCTGCAAGATGAGTTAGAAGACAACACACTATAGTCAAGGGGATTCAGTGAAATGGCGCTGCTCATTATTGTATTGTTGATCCATATTATTCTTAACTAGATGACTGCATCATATCTCTGGAGATCAATGAAAAGGGTATAACTCCACTGTGCACAGGTCAGACATGCTGACATATAATGGCTACCGTTGGAGTCAGCATCATGTGAAATCACATTGTGTAAAACGACCAATCGCAGAACAGGTGAGCCAAAAGTACACTGCATTTTGTCCTGTGTTGTATTCATCACTCAGGGTGAAAAATTAATGGTTTCATTGCTAAATGAACAAGTGTATGTACAGTAATTTGAAGAATATGTCTGGAATGATCAGCAATAATATGCATTTTTTTCCCCTCTTTTTCAGATCAGTGTGCTTTGAAACACTGTAACACGCAGTCTGTAATGGTTGGCTATGTCTTCTCTCAAGACTGTATTAAATGACTCTGTCATCATTCATCCTCCAGGCTTCTATATCATCGCATTTCAGACGTTTCCTTACATCCGTGTCTACATCATCTTTCTTGCATTTGTCTATGTGGTTTCACTAGTGTTTAACACTTTATTGATCTATATCATTTTTTGTGACCACCGCTTACACACTCCAAAATTTCTGGCTGTTGTCAACCTTGCAGTAATTGATATAATGTTAAACACAAGCACTATTCCCAGCATGATCAAGACATTTGTCTTTAAGGACAACTTTGTTCCATTCAATCTTTGTCTGTTACAAATGTTTGCCTACTACACTTTTGTGACTTTGGAGTCATGGGCACTTGCTGTTCTTGCTTATGACAGATTGATTGCAATATGTTTCCCTCTGCGTCAAAACTTACTCAACACACCACTCATCATGTCTTGTATTATAAGCCTAAATTGGGTTTACATTGTTGGACTAGTTGCATATGGTGTGGGGATCATGACGCGACTGTCTTTTTGCAAATCAGTCAGAGTGTTCAGCTATTTCTGTGACTATGCACCTGTGTTTAGACTCGCCTGTAATGACAACACACTGCAGTGGTTAGTAGGTTCATATGGTGGTATGTTTAATCTGATGACCCCCTTTGCTTTTATTTGTCTGTCTTATATCAGCATCCTGGTCACTGTGTTCAGGATGAAATCAGTGACTAGTAGGATCAAAACTCTTGCCACTTGCATTGAGCACCTGGTCCTTGTTGCTATATTTTATATTCCTATAATCATCATTTTCTTCATAGGGCTTTATGTGCGAGCCATTGACCCAGACCAGCGTGTGCTGAGCCTGTCGCTGTCCTCTTGCATCCCACCCTGCATCAATCCTATTGTGTATTCCTTGAAAACTAAAGAGATTAAAACCAGAGCCCTGACACTGGTCCACAGAATGAAAACAAGACCACAATAAAGCAATCTGTGGATGATTTTAACTCTGTTATGACAAAAAGGGCCCATCCTCATTATTTAATGTTTTTTTCTTAATATTCATCTATATTAGATATTATGCCATTATGTTTACTTTCACTTTAAACAGGTGGATAAAATAAAAAATACATATTGCTGACTTAATTAGACATAAAATATACTTGCTTGTATTAAAATGTAACTATATGATATTTGTAAAACTGGGGGACTTAGTGTACTGTGAACAGACACACTGTCGAGGCACTGCACTGTCAAGGTTTAAGCTAACTATTTCTCTCCTTCGCCAGATGACGTATTAAGATATACGTCTGACTTGCTGATATCTATGTTTTACTACAGGCACTTTGTTAGTGGTGTTTTGCCACTCAGTTGCATATTGTCCCCCCCGGACCTGCTCATTTCTGCTTCCCGCTAGTTGGACTCTCTGCACACAACCAGCCAGTCATTCCACCTGCCCAGCTCTGCCCCAGCTGACATTCAAACCCTTTTACCCTGCAATAATTTATTATTTATTCCAACTCCAGTCGCCTCACCTCCTTGTGTCTTGCACTTGAACTAAAAATTGTTAAACTGGATCATATATAATCAAAAGCTTGCAAAACTTGCTACACACATTAAACCCTGTCCATATTGCAAGAAAATATAGTGACTGTATTGCTTCATATCACCCCCTATAGGGTGGAAGGCCTTAGTTGGAACAATGTTGCTCTGATACTCATAAAATTTGGAAGGCACATTGCCCTCATCATTTCAGAACTATTACTCAGTGGGTTTCCTTCGCTCTGCCCACCTGGAAGTCGGACATTTTGAATTTTGGGGGTTGAGCTGAATGTATTCACATCTTCAGCAGCTTTTAATGAATCTGTCAATTACTCAAATGGGCCCCATGACGAACTAAATAAAATAATTACAACTGAAACATCTAATGAAATGATTTGTGTGATTTTAACCTTTCCTCTGAGTTCTAGAGTCACGAGACTGGCTTAAAAGCATACAATTGATGTACATTTTCTACTGGCAAACTTAGTTTAAAATGTGAAAGCAAGTTAATGTTAGTGAGTCCTTTAGGAGGCCTACGATTTATAAAACAAAGAAAAACTAGTGGCGTAAAGTTTATTTAATTAAGCAAAAGTTAGTCAAGGGGACACTACTTGGAAAGACGTGGTGTTTCCCTTGTGGCCCATTAAAAGCAAGTGTTAGCTGAGTGAAAAGACAGCTTCACACAAACATTAAATGTACTTGTTTTATTCCCTAAAGGTTCAACTGAGATTAATTAGTCTGATGTTTATACAGTAAAAGGTTTGTTTGTTATAGTTGAGGTCATTAGCCAAAATTCTCTGGTGGTGGCAACACAAACTGGGCTCATTACAGCTATAATGTTTTGGCTCACCACGGCACGTTTAATGACAATGCATCCTACGGGAACATGTCATTAAATGTGTTTGTTACCGTTTTCTCATTTTGTACAACCATGGTGAAAACAAACTGTTCAAATTAACCAGTGATCACACTGTGGATGGTCCTCAGCTCACAGATATTAAACTCTGCTGTATGTCCACAAGAGATCGTGGAGGTCTCTGTGTCTATTGGAGAAAACACTCACTGAGCACTAATTTATGCAACACTTAAGATAAACAAGTTGACTGGACTACAGGTTTCTGATCACAGGAGTGCCTCAGGAAAACAAAAATTAAAAATAAGAGTCGGCCTCTTCTAATCTGTGACAGTGAGACACTGAAGGTATAAAAAGGTGATAATTCAATATGTTTGTCGACCAATATTTCATGCAGTTGTATTGTGACAATGTTATGAGACCATCATTTTACAAAATTCAAATTTATGTACTTGAGCAAATTTTGATTAATTTAATAAATTGTTTTACAGATTTGTGGAACACGGGAACAATTGGGTCATTTCAAACATGCATGTGATTTTCTATACTATTGCCTACCCATCATAATAAATGCAAATTAATATTATAAAATGTATGACTACAATTTTGATAATAACACCTTAAATATCTTCTAAGATCACATAAAGGTTTCGATCAGTGTTTCCCAGCCTTTTTCTTTACGGAGCCTCTTTTCTATCACTGACGACCCCTGACTGACATATTTCATCAATATTTATTATATTATATATAATGGATAAAAAAACCAGTACAGTACAACTGATAAACTGTACAAATAACCCAGATAGTGAACTGCAGGAGGGTTTTGTAAAATAAGCAATTAGGATGAATTCTGCGCAGATTAATTCTTGTCAATATTGCATCAGAGAGAAGTTTTGCAGATAATTTTAGGACGTTTTTAAAATGATTATTCATATGCATTGTTTTTTATGTTTAATAAACATTTATACTCATACTCATAGGCCTTTTTTTTCCAAATTAAGTGTTGTACTTTTCTAATGCAGGGCATGGCTGTTTAGGAGAGTGAAGGCTCTGTGAATATAACTGTGTTCAGGTCTTCATCATGCCCATATCCTGTTAGATTTTAAGCTTTATACATTGAATAATAATCTAAACTTTAAAAATGCTGAGATATTGGCCTACTTTATATCTATATTTTTTTAAGTTAAAAAAAGTTTTCTTACACCCCTCAAAACTGAGACAGACACACAACCCATTTGTCTTCCCCTTTTGGAGGTCACGGCCCTAAGGTTGGGAACCAGTGGTTAAGACCATCAGCAGCCAAACTAGACACTGTAGTGAGCATAGCATAATTATTTCACGCTTTCATGTCTTTATCCTTGACCTATCATCTTTTCTTTCCCTTTCTTTTATTTTATTGTTTGATTTTTATTTTACGAGGCTTCCATGTATTGTTAATTCATCAGTCAAGTAAAAAATTAAATGTTTGTTTTTAATGTAGTACAAGTTTAATCAAAAATAAATAACCCATAGCTAAACTCTCCAAGGATCAAATTGTCCTCATTGACAGGTTATAGCATAATGAGTCTGTCAGTGTCACCTGATTGATCTCTGGAGTTCAGTCAGGAGAGTATATACGTACAGTACGTCACTGTCCACAAGTCAGACGTGCAGCCATCCGCATGCTGCTTTTAGAGTCAGCGTCATAAGTTAGTGCTAAATTATTCTTCACCAGACATCACGTAAGCTTCCTTTATTGACTTGTAGCACATCAATGTGTGATTCAACTTACTGGGAATGTATTTTACAAGTACTGCTTAATTTGATTGTGTGTTATTGGAATGGTATAACAATTGTGCCTTTTACTGATAACTTGATAACTAACTCTGATGTATTAAATGATGTAATTTCTCGGTTATTTTGACTGGAGATCTTTTAGGCAGAGACTGTCCTCCAACACGCAGACTGTGGAGTTCAACTATGTCTTTTCTCAGGACTGTTTTAAACGACTCTGTCATCATTCATCCTCCCGGCTTCTACGTCATCGGATTCAAGACATTTCCCTACATCACCGTCTACTTCATCTTTCTAGCATTTGTTTATGCAGTTACTGTGATGTTCAACAGTTTGGTTATCTACGTAATTACCTTTAATCACCGTTTACACACTCCAAAATTTCTGGCTGTGGTCAACCTCGCAGTAGTTGATGTAGTCCTGAACACATGTTTAATTCCCAGCATGATAAAAATATTCCTTTTTAAGCAGAATTTTATTCCATTCAACTTGTGTTTGGTACAAATGTTTTTCTACTACGCTTTTGGGACGTTGGAGTCATACGCACTCGCTATACTTGCCTATGACAGGCTGATTGCAATATGTTTCCCTTTGCATCAGAACTCAGTCAACACACTGCGGAGCATGTCTTGGATTGTCGGTGTGACTTGGTGTTTTTCTGTGGGAGTCATTGGGTTTGCAGTAGGCATAATGACTCGACTGTCTTTTTGCAATTCTGTCAGAGTGTTCAGTTATTTCTGTGACTATGCACCTACATTTAGACTGGCCTGTAATGATAACACACTGCAGTGGTCTGTGGCCTCATTTCTCACTGTCTTCCTTCTTGTGGGACCGTTTCTTTTTATTCTTGTGTCTTATGTCAGCATCCTGGTGACTGTATTCAGGATGAAATCTTTAGACAGTCGGGTAAAGGCTTTGGCCACTTGTGTTGAGCATATCATCCTTGTTGCTGTATTTTACATTCCTCTCATTACCATTTTTACTGTTGGGTTTAATCTGCATTTCATTGACCCAGACCAACGTGTGCTGAGCCTGTCGCTGGCCTCTTGCATCCCACCCTGTGTTAATCCTATTGTTTATTCTTTGAAAACTAAAGAGATTAAAACCAGAGGCCTGACACTGGTAAAGAAAACTAAAATTGCTGCAGACCAACATAAGAGCAAACCTTGGAGGGTTAATAAAATGTTGCATAAATTCAGGTAGTGGGTCAAAGGGTAATACACTGGGCTCTTTCTAATTTTGTGTCCAGTTTTTTATTCGAACAGGATAAGACCTTCAACATGATGTGATTTGTAATTTGCCACTGTACTGGTGTTGTGTGAAAGTCTGTTTCCCCTTACCTTGTCCTGATCCCAACCCCCTCACACCCCACTGACAATGGTTTTGAACCGACATTGTTGGAGAAAAGAGTTTTTGCATGAGTTTTGAAATGATTCCCATATATAAAGGCATGCTTTTTTAACAATGTCTGCAAGTTTGTGTTTAAAATGTGTAATTTGTTTTCAAATATTATGGATACCTTTTAAGATGTTGCTTTTGACGACAAATTTAACCACATTTGTAAATTTAATTTCCAAGTTTAATGCTGCTTGAACTCTTCAGTGATGTTTTATCTGAGTGAATGTTTAACTGATGGGTCAGATCAATGCTTCATATGGGCCACTTTCGGAGCAGCTGATGTCTTATCAATGTTTTTCCAATGATTTCACTGGCACCTGTCTGTGATTCCTCGTGTCCTCCTATCTGATGTCACCATGCTGCCCTGACTCCTAAAAAGTGTACATTTTTTTCTCTTCAACACAGGAAAATGATTTAACCTGTTTATGTTTAACCTCAAAGCACTTAAGTTGGGTAAAGATCATTGTCTTTGTTGAATATTAAGTCAATGCTAATTTTAAAACACGAGAGATTCAACAAAATCTTTTAAGTAAGGTATCGGTAAATTAAAAACATCATATGTGTCAAACTTCTGTTCGATTGGAGTCATTTCATTTTATTCAAATGGTCAAAATGTAGAAATAAAAATAAATATGCCTACAACTGCAATGTTTTTTGTTTGTCCTTTTTTCCTTTGGATGATTTCCTGCATTTGTGAAAATCCACTATGTGTATGAAAATAAGTTCTCATTTTAATGGCTCAGTTTGCTGTATTGAGATGACACTTTTGCCTACATTCAAACGAAAAATAGTTAGGACTAGAGAAACAACTTTTTCCTTAACATTTATGAATCAATAGCTCACTTCTAAGCAGAGATAGAGAGATAAGATTCATTAGTCATTTTATCTAGCAATCTGGTCCTCCTATGATTTGAGACAATATGTCTTGTTTGATAATTTGTTTCAAAATGTTTCTCTTTAACACTTTAAAATAGACTTTATAATTATTTTCATGAGTTGGCCCACTCTGAATACCAAACAACAATTTAGCAAGCACGTTTATCCTACAGGCTACATAAACTACAGGCAAAATATACAGGTATATACAGGTGTGCAATGTATAACATCATACAACACATTCAGCTGTCAATAAACAAGGGGACATGAACAAAGACATGTTGAAGTGGACAGCCCTCTAGTGTTTTTAAATGAGGAACTACACCCATGTTCAAAATTCATACTAGTTATTTCCACGGTTTAAGACAGTCCAAAAATATTAGTAACCATGAACAAGTCTCCAAAATCTATCCAAACCTAGAGTGCTTAAACTCATTTTTTTTTATAGTCATTGGGAAAGACGACTGAGCCCACCCAGGGGAATGCTCTGAGTGTATGTGTATATTATCTATTTTTTATCTGAGAACACTATAGAATAAAGCTAATTTTGTAATTTAAGAAAAAAAAAAAAGAAAAACATTCAGTGGGTCCACAAAATCAGGCTCACATCCATTGTCTATGGAGCAGCTCCAGATTTTATACCCTGTATCAACGCAGCTTTAAGACTAACTTCGCTGGTTTCTGGCTTTGAGAGAGAGAAGCTCAGTTAGTAGTAGTAGTTTTTTCAAATAATTTATGCTATTTTAAGGTTTGCGCTGATTAAAATTGTACTGTGCACTGGTTTTGAACAAGATGTTAAAAGTAGACCAGATATTCACACATGCTGTCGCTGTGAGGCTGTCGGCGGAACTGATGTATTCACTGACGGAGCTATTTTACGGTTACATTTCTGTCCTCTGTTCAAATGTGTCCGCCTACACTGCGTACGTCCATGGTTGCAGACCACAGTCCTGCAGGTTATGAAAACATAACTTCAGTGTATCGGCGGACAGATACGCCTAAAGAAAACACACAGGTAAGCACAAATGAGAGCTGTGTGAATATGTTAGCTAACGTGTGTCACCTTAGGTAACGTTAAGAGGTGGACGCTGTAATGTTTGTGCTGCTTAATGATCGCGGTAGTTTGACCCTTCAGAGCATTTTTGTTGCTGGAACTCAGATCAATAATCTCAATTTTCCTGCACTTAAGTAAAAACAGCAGAACAACAAACAAGAACTAATTCCGCACTCAAATAAAAGCACAGAAGTGTTACCGTCCAGCGTCAGGCCCATCAGGAGATTTTTTTCAAACTTAACAGTGACACTGGTCATTTTGGGGCATTTTGAAACACAAAATATAAATAAAGCTCACACACTATGACTTTGTAAAATATGTCCCCGCACTATGACTTCTAAATAACTTTTTCGGTGAAATACTACACTGTGACTTTGTATGACTTATTAGTTGATGCAGGCACAAAACAAGTGAAGGACACTGGGAGAAAAGACAGGTGCAAAAAGACCTTTTTATGACATAGGCTACTAACACTTCACCAAATCCATAAGCGTTAAGCCTACATAACACTCGTATTACATTCCAGTTTATCACTTCTTATTACATTTTAAAGTAATGAAATAGAGGCTTTACTCGACATTGATTGTAACTTTCCTCAATGTAGCAGCCGATCTTGTGTTTTGCACATGTATTGGTCTATTTAGCATTAGTATGTAAACATTTTAATATAGCAAGAAGCTGCGGCTTTACTGTTCCCATTTCATCATATTTTATAAGGTTATATGTTTGTTAAATCTTCATTGTCAAAGAGACTGTCAGTCAGTGCAGTGGAGTGAAAGTGTAGAGTTGTTTAAAGTGGAAATACCAAAAAAAGTATCTCAAAAACGTATACACATTAACAATGCAGTCCAATCCTCAAGGAAATGCAGATGCATTTCCCCACTGCTGGTGCATAAAGGCACGTTATATTGCATAAGTGATGTAATTGTTGATTAAAAACAACAATACGTAACAAAAGTATTTTGTTATATATAGAAACAAAGTGGCTTATGAGTAGATTTACAACACACACAACCAATCGTAAAAACTCATGCAAGAGGAGAAACTATGATCAATACTATAGTGTAACAACTTTACTGATAAAAAAAGAGCTGTGCCTTATGAAGCATATAAATAAATTCTTTCTTAAAGAAAGTGAGTTAAATTACTATAGATTTTACATGTGGACATCTAGAGAAACATTTCACTGCAAAGGCATCCTGAAGGAACAGCTGGGATGTTTTGTGTTTCTTACCACCTTAAAAACTGTATTATCACCTGTTTATTAATGACATCATGTGTTGTCCTCAGCAGACCCACTGAGTCAGCACTGTGCATCATCGCAAAATGACGTCCCCTTCCCCCCATGACCGCAGCCGCAAAGACAACGATGAGGATGACCCTGTAGAACAGATGATATCTCGCACCGGCTGTGCCGAGCTACACTATGCAGTGCAGGAGTGCATGGCTGAACACCAGGACTGGCGTGTGTGCCAGAGCCAGGTCCAAACTTTCAAAGACTGCATGATGTATTTCCAAATGGCCCGGAAAGAACAGCTGATGAAACAGCGGCAGCAGGCCTCCACTGAGTCTGCGCCCAGCTGAGCTCACAACACCCTCACAGACACAGACACACACACACACACACAGACACAGACACACACACACACACACAGACACACACACACACACATAAAAGCTGGGTTGTGTTGAGGACATGCGTTAGCTGGAAAGACTCTACCTCATGTACTCCTTGTTAATGAAAATAAAGTATAAGCAAAAAAATCCTGACTTGGGACTTTTAAATGCATCAAGGAGAGATCAACTGATAAATGTGACTCATCAGCCAGTAGAAGCTTATGGCAGACAGTTTGTTCCGGTTTATATGCTGACTGATAAGTAACAATAAGTGGAAGTACAAACATATCTGAGTTCATTTGGAAAAAGTGTCTTTATTATATAGTTTGCACTGGGAGAGCACTGGGGAAAAAATAATTTCCTGTTAAGTGCACATCACTGCTGTATTGTTGAAAGAAATCATTTAAGGAATCCCAAAGGGACAAATGTTTAAATGTTATATTTGTGATTAAAAAAATTGCACCGTTTGACCTGTGTAACTGTCATAAAAACACAAATATTTATCTGCCTCAACACACCTAGAATGATCTGGCCCTTTTTTGTTTTTTTGTTCTTTTAATTTCAAAATAAGAAGAAATAAAATAAACTCAAATGTAGTACACGGATATCTACATATATTTACACGCCTCGTGTTATTATGTAGCTTATTTGTGTCAGTTAAAAATATTTAATATACAAATCAGACTTTAAAATACTTCAATAAAAAACAGATAAGAGGTCTTAGAGGAATATCAGTTAGTTTTATGATTTAAGGTGGACACAAATAAGTCATATTTTTGAGTGAGGCGTCTACTGAGTACTTTACAGTAACAAAAAAAATTTAGTGAAAGTGCTCCATATGTGTCATGTACACTGTATGGCTCAGAAGCCACATGGATGTTTTAAATAATCTATTACAACAACAACATGGCCACTAAAAAATATTATCTTAGCAACAAATCTGAATAAATAAAACCTCCCCATGACTGAAATGTAAAATCTTATATTTTTAAAAGCACTTTGGGTATATCTTTGAGCAACAATGAAAGAAATCAAAGCTTCACAACAATCATAAGCTAGTAAAGAGCAGTAAGTGTTTTCATTTCAGTAAACATGTTATATGTAAAAACATTCAAATCAAGGCTCCTCACAGAGCCCAGACGACATCACAACAATGGTAACGAGTTAAAACTGAATGAGAATCAGTGATTCAAACTCTTTGAAAAAACCTACAAACTTTTGTACATCAAAAAGTATATATAGGCAATAAAAGAGCATGTTGAACTTTAACTCGTCACCTAATTTAACATGCTGAACAGAGGACAGCTGGTGGAGTGTAGAGTCAAACCTGATTTTCTTCGCAGCCCATTATAGGTTTTAAGTTTGCTTTCAATGACAGGTCAAGTTTTAATCACTGAAATTGTAAATAGGTTCATGGGAGGTTAATTAGTCTCAAGTTTAAACAGTAAAATGTTTGTTTGTTACTGCAAAGGTAATTAAATGATAACTGCATCCTCTGGGACATTATGCAACAGAGAAAGTCATTACAAGTTTGTTTATTTACTTTGGACAAACACAGTTCTCAAAATGTTCTGTAGTTTTTACAGGAGTTCTTACATTTATGTACATTATCTGTAAGTCAGGGACATATTTATTCAGTAATGATTTGATACAATTACCTGCCTCCTCTGAGTTTTCTGCCAGTAAACAGTCTTTAAACCCATCAGCGGTTGCACTATGGATGATAGATTCAGTCTGCGTTCACTAGAGGTCACTGAGGTCATTGCAATCAGGGTGGCACAACGGTGCAATTTGACTGGACTCTGATTTATGCAGTTTGTATGAAGACAGTTAAAATTTTAGTATTAGTGCAGTGTTACTGTAACATCATAATCCATAAATCTTCTCAGTAACTATGTCATTTTGTTCAGCTTCTGTGTGTGCATGTGTTTAAAAGGGAATATTAAAAGATGCTCAAACTTACTAAAAACTATCACGCAAAACAATAATTAGGTGTTTGTTTTCTTTATGGAGCTAATTAGTGTTGTGAATAGGGTAATGCTAAATGTTGTCCTCAGCAACATATCGAAACTATCTCTAGAGATCGATGAGGAAAATATATCTTCGACTGTACACATGCAGTCATCTCTCTTACTGTTGTTGGCTGCAGCATCAGAGAGAACTGCTGCTAAACGATCAAGGAAGAAGAACCGCATTTACAGATTTTTAACACATGTACATGCTTAGACTTAATGTGAATGTGTTATGTGGTGCTATGTTTAAATGTGATTTGTAGCCTTTTCCATATCTTTGTACAATTTGTTATGATTTCCCTTTTCTTTAGACTGAAGATCTTATAGGCAGAGGCTGTCCTCCAACTGTGGAGTTCAACTATGTCTTTTCTCAGGACTGTTTTAAACGACTCTGTCATCATTCATCCTCCAGGCTTTTATATTGTCGGATTTCAGATATATCCCTTCATCAGCATCTACTTCATCTTTCTAGCATTTGTTTATGCAGTTACAGTGATGTTCAACAGTTTGGTTATCTATGTTATTGCCTTTAATCACAGTTTACACACTCCAAAATTTCTGGCTGTGGTCAACCTCGCAGTAATTGATGTAGTCCTAAGTTCATGCATCATTCCCAGCATGATTAAGATATTCCTCGTTAAGGACAATTTTATTCCATTCAACTTGTGTTTGGGGCAAATGTTTTTCTACTATGCCTTTGTAACTCTGGAGTCATTAGCACTCGCTATACTTGCTTATGACCGGTTAATTGCAATATGTTTCCCTTTGCGTCAGAACTTAATCAACACACCGCGGAGCATGTCTTGCATTGTTGGTGTGACTTGGTCTTTTGCTCTGGGAATAACAATATTTTCAACAAGTATAATGACTCGACTGTCATTTTGCAATTCTGTCATTGTGTTCAGCTATTTCTGTGACTATGCACCTACATTTAGACTGGCCTGTAATGACAACACAATGCAGTGGGCTACGGCCTCTTTTTTCACTGTTTTGGTCCTAGTAGGACCCTTTGCCTTTATTCTTATGTCTTATTTCAGCATCCTGGTCACCGTGCTCAGAATGAAATCTTTAGACAGTCGGGTAAAGGCTTTGGCCACTTGTGTTGAGCATATCATCCTTGTTGCTGTATTTTACATTCCTCTCATTACCATTTTTACCATTGGGTTTTATCTGCGAGTCATTGAGGCAAACCAGCGTGTGCTGAGCCTGTCGCTGGCCTCTTGCATCCCACCCTGTGTCAATCCTATTGTTTATTCTTTGAAGACTAAAGAGATCAAAATCAGAGCCCTGACACTGGTAAGAAAAAATACATTTTGCAAGCAACAAACTGACCCTTTGAAGGTTAATAAAACACAACAGTAACTTAGGGCCAATATATTTGTGCGGTGAGCAAAGAGCTGAACATGCTACAGCACTGCATATGTGATTTTATTATAGTTGCATTATGTGAAATATGTTTATACACACTCCTCTTTTTGGCTGTAGTCAATTGATCACTCAGGGCCTTAAACTTAATAAAAGTATAATTGGACACTTTGACTTAATCACCTTTATTTAACATCTACTGTAGCTGTATTTCATAAATGTTGAAAAAAATGTTTTAAAAATGTCCCTTTCCCCTCTAAACATAGCCTATAACTTTTTAGACATTGAATATCCTTATTATTCTATGTCTGCACGTGTTTTAATACATGATATATTTTGTGAACTTTCTAAGATGAAGCTGTGAAAAAAGTGACATTGCAAAAAGATATGATTGTCACTATTTATTCTCAAAACTTAATTTTGAAGCTAATGCAACAGCTCAGTAATGTCGTTTGACTCATGAAAAGTGAATGTGTTTATATATACCAACATTGTAGTTTTAAACTTCAGTAAATTATCTTAAACCTTTCTGTTTTCTTAAGTGCTTTTGAATTGTTTTGGAACAGAAATGCCTGACTATAAAATGCTTTACAAGTATCCATGACCTCATTTGAAGATTTTCTGCATTAAATGTGTGAACTTTACATCCCTGTGTGCTTTATATTTGTTTAAAGAATAGTTTAGAATTGTCACATTTAAGTTGCTTTGCCGCATTAATTTTAGCTCTGGTGTTTGGGGAATCCAGTGAATCTAATGTGTGCCTTTATTGAATTGGCATGTTAAACCTGGGCTATCTGGGTTGATTTCCTTCAGCATCATGGAAAGAGGCAATAAGCAGCTTCAGAAGAAATGACCCAAAATAAGTACAAGAAAATTATAAAAAAGGAAAGTATAAAAAACAAAAAAAAGACAATTATTAAAATAGTTTTCATAAAATGTTTCCCTAGCTTTTTTAAAAAAAATAATTTTCTAAATCTACTAATTTTGCTTTGAAGGTTTAAATACTTGTGAAAGGCTTCTGAATACAGCACAAGAAAAGTGATGTCGAACTAGGTTTCAAAGGGTTAATAACATTTTGTTTAAAAGAGGCTAGGGCTATTAACACTATGCCATGAAGGAGTGCATGACTGAACATCATGAATAGCACACATTTAAGATCCAGATTCAGACATTCAAAGACTGCTCATGAGATAAAAATGAGGCTTTGAGTTTCTCCTTATTCTTTTCTTTCCATATCTGGCAGTCTTAACGTCAATATTTGAATACAAAGTACAGTTCAAGTTGAAAATTGAAAGCAATTCTGCTTTTCAGACCAATAAAAGCAGAAAATTGGGGGACTCATTTGATTTTAGGAGGGCAAATTCAATTTCAATTTTAAAAAAAGACCATGCTGATGAAGGTGAGATTCACTCACTGGTACTCAATACCCTTTAAAGGTATTAACCAAAATAACCTGGTACCAATTAGTATCGAAATGTCTCCAGTCAAACAATTAACAGCTTTCAATCCTAAAACGAAGTCTTATCCCAGACCATCTCGACAGAGCCACTCTTCCCCTGGCGAACGGTCAGTTCAACATCTGATCAGTTACACATGCTAACACAGTAGCAGTGGCTGACACCCAACATCTAAGATTAACGGTCCCAACAAACCGACCACCAAAACTCACCACCAAATCAAAATAGCTTGACTATATTGTTAAACAAATTAACAGCCCTTAGCTAACATTAGCCATGTGATGCTAAAAGTTAGCCCCGTCATTGTGTGAGGACTCTCCCAACTTTCCGCAGCTCAGAGTTACACTCCTGCAGCAGCAGCTACAACTCATATCAACTATCAACTCATGTAGTGAAGTGGAGCGCAACCGGTGTATTTGATCGAGCAGGCAGTTTGCCAAGATGCCACCAAAATGTGCAAAAGTACAACTAAAGCACACGCCACACCATTCACATTAGTGGTATCAGATGAAGTGGGCAACTATTGGTATCAACATCACTTTAAGCCTACTGGTGTTCAGTATCACAGTTTTTTAAAATAATACCCAGCCCTATTTACAACTGTCCTTGGCTCTCTTGCACACAATATAAAACACTTAAACTAAATGCTCACAGTTGCAGGCCACCGTAAACCTGTTGCATTTACAGTTTATATCCACGTGTGTGAAAAGATGGAGGTTTCAAATCTTTCCCCCAGCAGCACAGAAGATCCATGCATCAGCACAGTTTTAAGTTCGGCACCCAAGATCAGTGTCACCAATTCAGTATCTGACTAAATGTCTACCCTTGTGTTCCTGAGTTATGACATTGAGTAATGACCAGAAAAGTGTTTTTGTAGAACATCATGATGTAGAAGTGAAGTTGACCTTTCACCTTGTCGATACAAAATGTCACTTCATCATTAGTAGACATCTGTGTAAAATTGTGTCATAACTAGCTAATTAATGCTTGAGTTTTGGCTAAAAACATGTTTTGTAAGGTCACAGTGACCTTGACCTTTGACCACCAAATTCTAATAAGTTCATACTTAAAGCCAGGAGAACATCTGTGGCAAATTTGAGAAAACTCCCTCAAGGCCTTCTTGAGTCCTTGTGTCCACAAGAATATGATTGACGCAAGGTCACAGTGACCTTGTTGTCTGTTGTTGTTTGTTAAAGACAAGGTCATTAACATTCTCTGGTGACGGCTACACAAACTGCACTCATTACAAACATTTTTGTTTTGGCTTCCCATGGCCTGTTTAACATTAAATGCATCTTCAAGGAACACTATGCAATAGAATTGTATTGCATCCATCGATCTGGTGTACAAGTACATTTATATACATCTAAATAAGCAAAATGCCCCCTATGAGTTTCATGTGTCCAAATTAACGAGTGATATCTGTGGATGGTTTTGATTTATTTTTCTACTCACCACTGAGTGGCGCTAAAGGAGGACTACAGAATGATAATATGATGAGTGCCTGCCCTCTAGTGGGTTTATGTGTACAGTGCAAAGCTGTACCATGCATGACACTCAGGTATTAATCTGTGACAGCATCACATGGTCTACTATTGTTGCTCCATAAACTGCATTAGGTTATTTCTTGTTTCTTGTGCTCAGTTCAAGAGTACATTCTTTCTTGTACATGTCATCTCATTTGCCATGTTTTCATTTCTGTAGATCTGCATGTTTGTATCATTTATAGCACTTATCCCTAAAGTTTCTTTGACCTCACAATTTAAAAACATCAACCTCATGCTGAGAGGAGATAATGGATCAAACTGGATTCTCTGATTTTAGTCTTGGGAGTTAAATCACATCCTCCATCTATGGATGTAGATTTTTCGGGACACATGGGAAACGTCCCTGTCAATATTAAGAACATGTGCATTGCCCCCTCCCCCATCCCCCCCGAAAAACTGAAAGTAGCATTGGACTTTTATTTTGACCAAAGTAAAGACACCTGCACCATAATTTGATGCACAAAATGCACAAATTGGTTGATAAAAAACACCAGAATTCAGGAGATTAAGTGTTTGATGCCCAGATTTTCTAGCTGAAGCTCCCCAAAACCTCCGTTTCATATGTGTCCTCCCCAATGTTGGCATTAACTAAATCCTTTATATAAGTAAATCTCTCACATTCTCATTCACCCTACTGTTGAAACCATCATATGCCCTAAAACCTTTGAGATTTCACTGGTGTGTGATCACCTTTTGTTGAAAGGCAGAAATGAAATTGTAAATAAGACGGGAGAAAATGTTAGTTCTTCATTACTTTGGCCACGCGAATACATCACTTCTGGTTTATTTTCATCTGCCTCACAATGTATTGAATCCAAATCATCTTGATCTCAACGCCAGATAAAAAAGGTGACAAAATATGTCATTCTTCTAATTTTAATAGAAATGGCCGATGCTTAGCTCATTAGCTATTACAGATGTCATCCAATTTAATATATTTGCAAGAGACTGAAACCTTACAGTTATCTATAGCTGCTAACAATAAAACAGTAACATAGCAGACACTGTGACTTGGTGAGTCATCGTGTTTCTTTTTGGTTTACGTATTTCAAATGTAATCCACTAATCCAGTGAAATACAAAAGCAAAACACTAGATGGTGCAAGCCTCCCTTATGTACACTCCTCAATTCATTTTCAGTCTTTGTGAGTCTTATTTGCCTCTTTTTGTCGAGGCTCATTACATCTAAACTGTCAAACTGTATTTCACCAAGCTTGAACTTTGCAATATCTCTGCACAAAATGGATGTAAGCTGACCAATTTTTCTAATGCTCTACATGGATTTTAATGTAAGTGATTGTAAAATAAGAGTGCAGTGTGACTGCTCCCACCAGAGACCGGACATATCAAGTACATAAGCTGAAAAATTAAAAGAAAATAAAAAGACAGTCCTATGCAGGGAAACTAAAGCAGAGCAGTAATTAACAATATAGAAAGACAGGAGATAGAATGGGTTTATTAAAAAGTGTAGATATTTATACATTTATGGAAAAACTGTATTTCGTATTATCATAATTACATATTTAAAATTACATTACAGAATAATTATTAATTTTTAAGCACTTTTTACCTGTTTTTTGTTTTTCATTTTCGTTTTGTTTTGTTGTTTTTCAAGTAATTTTCTGGTATTTATTTAACTAATTTCTTGCCAACTTTTGGGCAATATTTTTTCTTTCATTGCTCATTGTCTCCTTCGCATACTTTTGATAGAAATCAGGCCAAATTGCTTAGGTTTCAAAGAGTTAAACTTCTATCTATTACATTATATTTTTATATCAACATATATTTGCTGAAGTGCTGTAAAATACAAAAACAAATAGCTACTGTTGTTGGAGACACTCTCAGAGATAGACAGAGGAGGTCACTGTTGTACCTGCTCTTTAAGACAATGACAATAAAGTTTGTTCAGAACAGAGCTGCAGATGGTTTGGTATTTTTCCCAGAAATAATTATTTAAAAAAAAAAAAAGCCTGCAGTCACAGCAATTCACTATATTGGAAATCCCTGATTTTATTTTGTACATAAGATTATTGTCTAAGGATGAATGAATATAATTGTATCAACTTAATGAAAACACACAATTGTCTTTTGTAACACCCTTAATGGGTCATTAAAGAGTTCACCTTTTTTGATGAGGTTATGTAGTTGATCCTATATCTTTTGCTAAGCCTCTTAATAGAGTTCAGCACTTCTTCTGTCTTTAAAGAGTATATTATAGGATTGAGCAAACTGGTATGGTGTGTGTCAAAGAGGAGTTTATGATCCTCGCATTGGGATGGATGGAGGAGGCCAGTGAAGCTACGTTGGTACCCACAAGTGGTAGATAGAAAAGAGCCACAAGAATCAGATGAGAAGTGCACGTTTTAAATGCTTTGAGTCGTTCCTCTCCTGATGCAATCCTGCTCAGTGCTATGGAAATGCAAACATATGTCAATGCTATTAAAACAAGAGGAATACAGATGATAATAGTGATAGCGGTAACTGAGAGTATGAGGTTTAAAGATGTGTCATTACAGGCCAGATGATATACTGGTCCATGATCACAGAAAAAGCTCTTTACGATCAAAGATCCACAGAAGGAGAGACGATCAATAAGCTTAACAATGAATAACAAAAAACTAAAATAAAAAGGCCCACGCAAACAGCAGCATTGCAGCAATAGCTGATTTAGTCACAATACTATGATACCTTAGAGGAAAGCAAATTGCCATAAATCTGTCAAATGCCATCGTGACAAGCGTCCATGACTGCAAACTTGCAAAGAATAAAACAAAGAACATATAACTTAAGCATGCCTCATAAACAATGTATCTCCTGTCAAACAAAAATGTGTCCAAGAGTTTTGGGATAAGAGCCGTGCTCCCACACAAATCTGTCAAAGCCAGGTTAAACACAATCATGTATTTAGGAGTATGAAGAGTCTTGACCACGTAAATAAGTGAGAGAAGGAGGCTATTCCCAAGAACAGTCATGATGTAGACGAAACACATAAAAACATAGAAATACTTCACATGAGGGATGTTATTAAACCCACTAATATAGAACTTTGCAGGACGAACAAATGTTGAATTAAATATGGTAGCAGCTCTCTCCTCTTCTGCCGTCATTACGAGTGTCTGTTTCCTTAGATGTACAAGGAAAAAAATCAAGCGTATTTCTAGTTTTCTTTTTAGCAAAAGGGCAATTCAAAGTGCTTCGCATACAAAGTGCAAAAGAAACAGTCACTAAAGAGCCAATAGAACAGGAAATAAAAACAAACTAGAATAAAAAAAATGCATGAATAAAATTTAAAGTGCAGTGCAAGAAATGATTACTTATAATAATGATTTGATTTAATAAAAGGAAGTAGCAAACAGAAAATTAAGAATATATAATGTTGGTTGACGCAGTTGATTGATCAGTGACCAAACTCAAGTCAGACAACATCAAGTGTGCAGTGCACCGAAGTGAGCTGTACTGCGAGAGACCTGATATTTATATTTCACCACTTTCACCGTGGAACAGTGGAACTACAGGAGGATGTGTCATATGATTATTCAGTGTTAAACTGTCTAATAGTTTATGTCATGAATGTGCTGATGCAATCACCTCAGTTAACTACTGTCTCCAGGATAAAGTTTTAAAGATACTCTATTTATCTGCCTAACTCAAACCTTGGTACCTCAGTTGTATAAGGCAACAAGCAAGGTGAATGTGTCTACTCATCCCTGTGCATTTCTGTGAGGTGTTTATTAAATGGAAATCATCAAAATCATAACACAGTGCTACCATCTCCGAGGGACCTTCTGAATTACAGAAATTCCTTCAACAGTGGAAAATACATACCATGACTGAAGTATTCAAACTTCACCATGTTGGACACTAGCAAGAGAGCACAATGCAAAGTGCCAAACCGACATTGAACAACATGAAAGTGCTCATCTGCCACAGTCATTTTTCAATTAGCATAAATGCAAATGAAAATGATAATTCAGCATGCTTACATGCTCACGGTGACATGCCAACATGCTCATGTTTAGCAAGTCTATGGTTAAGCATGTTTAACATAGGCCATCAGTTTGGAATTGAAATTTTAAATTTCATTTAAATATGGGGAAAAAATACAGTCTAAGCAGAACAAATCATTTGTATTAGTTTGCCTCATGATCTAACAAAGGGCTCACTTACAACTCACTAACAGTTTGACCTATTGTATCCCCCAGAACTGAAGTGATGTAAAATTGTTGGTTATATGGGTCACATTCAAGTTAATATAAATTAACTATGTGTGAGATCAAATTTGTCTTAAATTCATTTTGTGAAAAACTGGCAGCCCAAGCATGTCAAACATCTTAGTTAGAGGTATTGGCAATGCAACATAGACAACTTGCAATCTTTGCCTCAGACGTATCCTGAATACACAGTTATATTTCCATCGCTGCATGCCGTTTTAAGGATTTGTCTGGATGAGATGCTCACCTACTCATTCGGGATCTCCTGAGGATGAATCCTATGGAGCAATCTCCTGACATAATAGGTTTGTAATGAAATATTTCTGTCAGTTGTATTTGCATTAGTCTGGTACACATTCATGTTCCCCTCAAGATGAACTGTTTGGTGATCACTTAACCTTTCGTCTAGTGCCATCATCGGGACAATACTTAAATTATCAAGTATTTGGTTTTATGACCAAAAACCTGCAAAAGTAATGTGAGTCTCTTCAGACTCAGTTGGACTTTGTGTTTTGTGTTCTAAACAAAGATGGTGAACATGGCATACCTGCCTAATACCAGCATATAGCATTTAGCTCAAGTTACTGCAGCACACAAGTACAGTCTCACCACAGGTAGTGTGGCTGTAGACTCCTAAACCTTGTTTCAGCTTGAAAATTTTAAATTCAGTGGTCAGTATTTTAATGATAAAATAAGCACAGAATTGATAGTATTTGGAATTTGCCAAGCTTTTATAAATAGTACTTAAGTCAATGTGACCTCAAAGATACTTAACATGTTGCTGTTTATTTTTCTGGATAACTGAGGGGGAAGTTTGGTCCGACCCAGCATGTAGTTTAATATTGATAATATTAAATACTGACAAAATTGAATATTTTATTAAAACTAGATGAGCACATTGAGATACACACAATTATCTTAGGGGAGTATCCCAGTTATATGTTGCACAGGTTGGTCCCATTGAGATTAAGAATCTCTTTTTCAAGGGAGACATGGCCAAGACAGTCAGCAGTGAAAACACAAACTTGCAGACAGAGACACAAAGGAGACAAAATACAATTAACAAGCTCTAATATCAGCATTAAAAGGGACCTATCTATCAGTCAAGGTCATGCTCCGGGGGTCATTTGTAAAACCAGGCAGGCTACAACAACATTCTATAGAATCTGCTTCTAACTCCTTCATTTCAGATATAAAGACATCAAAAAGCTCCGTGAGTTTTCTAGTCATTCTGCGACAAATTCCAGGCTGAGGGTGCAAAATACCCAAAAGCCCTTTTCCCAATTTCTGTCGAAGCATTGGGGCAGAGAGCATAAATGCAATTAGTACTGTCCGGTACTTTTCTGCATGATAAAAACAAAGAGCAGACTTGGATATACTATAACACTTATTTTCATTATTGATTAATCCCCCAATTATTTTCTCCATTAACTTTTTTTTTGTTTATAAAATGTCAGATGCACAAAGCAGCCCAAGGAGATGCATTCAGATATGTTGTTTTATTCAACCAACAATGCAAAACCAAAATATATTCAGATTAATATGTACATGACAATGACAAGCATTAAATCATCACAGGTAAGAAGCTGGAATGAGATAGTATTTTGCATTTTTGCTTAAAAAATAACTGAAACAACCAATTATCAAAATCGTTGCAGATTATTTTTCTGTTAATCTATCAGTTAAATAATCAATGAATAATTGTAACTCTGATCTAAATTAAGATAACACTCAAAACCTGGATTCAAATGTATATGTAAACTAACCAAAAGGCTCTGAATGAGAGCTCCAACCTCCAAACACATTATGAAATTATGTGTAATTTCCAAAATATTAAATAGATGTAAAGAGAAGCATGCACTGAATCTTTGTATCAAAAAAAATGTTATGTTGAGGAATTTATAACCAAAACATTCATAACAGACTGAATTTCCTCATTTCACTTTGGGTAGGAGATCATTATGCTACAGTAATAATAATGAAACCATTTTAAGGGAGAGTGCAGTAAGTGACAAGATACCACATAACCATCTCTAAAGGTAAAATTATATTGCTTATAAAACGTATCATTGCTACAAATATACAAAAACAATTATGCTATTATGAACTCGTTAATGTGTCATTATAGCAGTCATAGAGTTCATTATTTGTTGGCTGTGAGATTGACCATACTTGTTCTGCAAAGCTTCTTGATGGAGTTCAGCACTTCTTCTGTCTTTAAAGAGTATATAACAGGATTGAGCAAAGCTGGTATGGTGTGTGTCAAAGTGGAGTTTATAATCCTTGTATTAGGGTGGATGGAGGTGGTGGCTACTGATGCTATGTTGGTGCCCACAAGTGGTAGATAAAAAATAGCAACAAGAATCAGGTGAGAAGTACAGGTTTTAGATGCTTTGAGTCGTTCCTCTCCTAATGCAATCCTGCTCAGTGCTATGGAAATGCAAACATATGTCAATGCTATTAAAACAAGAGGAATACAGATAGCTACAAATGAAAGCAACATATGCCATTATGTTATTTAAAGACGTGTCATTACAAGCCAGGCGATATACTGGGTTATGATCACAGAAAAAACTCTTTACCACCAAAGATCTACAGAAGGAGAGGCGATCAATAAGTCCAACAGTAAATGATACTAGAGCCAATAAAAAGGCCCACGCAAACAGCAGCATTGCAGCAATAGCTGATTTAGTCACAATACTATGATACCTTAGAGGAAAGCAAATTGCTATAAATCTGTCAAATGCCATCGTGACAAGCGTCCATGACTGCAAACTTGCAAAGAATAAAACAAAGAACATATAACTTACTTAAGCATGCCTCATAAACAATGTATCTCCTGTCAAACAAAAATGTGTCCAAGAGTTTTGGGATAAGAGCCGTGCTCCCACAAAAATCTGTCAATGCCAGGTTAAACACAATCATGTATTTAGGAGTACGAAGAGTCTTGACCAGGTAAATAAGTGAGAGAAGGAGGCTATTCCCAAGAACAGTCATGATGTAGACGAAACACATAAAAACATAGAAATACTTCACATGAGGGATGTTGGTAAACCCACACTGATATAGAACTTTGCAGGACGAACAAATGTTGAATTAAATATGGTAGCAGGTCTCTCTTCATGGGTCATTACGAGAATCTGTTTGCCTAGATGTACAAAGAGAAAATAACAGAGTATATAATAAAGGATGGCACAGTTGTTTAATAGGCTTTTTTGTTACCAAACTCACCTCAGACAACATTAAGTGCACAGTATACTGAAATGAGACACCTGATATTAATATCCTGCTCCTTTCACCGAGAGACAGTAGAAATGCAGGAGACTGTGTCACATCAGTGTGTCACAGCCAATCAGTGTGTACCTGTCTCACAGTTTATGTCATCAGATGCAATTACCAACGACAATTACCTGATCATTACCGACAACCAAAGATAAGACATGATGAGTAATAAAATTCCAATGTCACAGATGCAAAGGAGTGACATTTAACTTGACTAACAATGTGTTCAGACTAAATAAAAATGCACATTTGCCTCGGGTGACGCAAATACATGTCTGCGTGAAATGACAGCCTTCAACTTGAGCAAAAACTTTGTGTGAGGCCATATTACAAAGCTTATTAGTGCTGACATTCTCCTGACATCGCTGAGAACCAGGAGGACAAACTTTTGTCATAAATTATAAACAGAAAAATGAAAAAATCAGTGCAAGATGAAAATTCCACAAGTAGAAATACTGCCACATAGTTATATGCCTTTGTACACAAGACACACACACACACACACACACACACACACACACACACACACACACACACAGACACACACACACACACACACACACACACACACACACACACACACACACACCCCTCGGCAACACAGAGAAAGATCTATACAGTCAGCACAGTTTTAAGGTGGGCATTCAATATCAGTGTCACCAACATAGTATCTGACCAAATATCTCCCCTCCTGTTCCTGACTAATGACATTGAGTGACAGCAAGAAAAGTGTTTTTGCAGAACATTATGATGTCACATTTGACCTTTGACCTCTTGGATCTAAAATGTCAGAACGTCATCATTATATCCTATGAGACATAAGTTATGTTTATTTAGTTTATAGTACATTGTATTACGGTTACATTCAGGTTTTTGATTTTGCTGGATTTAAATACATTTTTATAAACACATGATGTCCATTTAATGTTGCACAATAGTGAATGCTGTCAACCCCTGCTGTCAGAACTCCAAATTATCTAAATCTTTACTATTGATACAGTATTTTGCTTATCATTATGATTTTCATTATTAATCATTGTTCCAAACTGATAGTTTGGTGTATTTTATGAGATCCTATTTTTTATTTTAACCTACTCTAATATATTTTATATAAATGTGATAGCCATTTAATACATTTAAACACCAATTCCCAACAATCACTCAAAGGACAACAGTGGCAAGTGATTTTGGTATCACTTATCACAATCCACCAGAATTTACAGGGCTTCTTATTCAACATGGCGAATAACATTACAGAGAGACTCTCATGTTCATCAGTGTGAATACTCCCATTGTTAAAGATATTGTTTAATTTATTGTGTTTTGTTTTTATTGTGTACAGCCCTTTAGTCTTGTTTATGATAACATAGAAAGAACATAACATTTGTAACAATAACCAAGCTATCATTGATTTCAGAAACACAAAACTCAAGCTATTTATATGTTTCTTTAGTTTTTACCAAAGATATGAAGATGAACAGAAAATAAATGTCAAGATACACAGTAGACTGGATACTCCAACAAGGTAACGGGCAGAGACACAAACTGTTTGATCAAAATAACTTGTTTGCTCAATTTTTAATTTCAAGAAGGTAAGACATACATCTCTTTTTAAGCTGTGTCTTTTGCTCCAGGCTTTATGCTTGCAAGTTAAAATTACTTTGTAGAGTAATTTGTGGTGTAATTTCAGTGTAGACAGCTATTATTAACTCCTTTCAGAAGCTGAAAAAAAAAATCAAATAACACATCGGACATTTCGCTTATCAGCACATACGGACAAAAATCATTATCATTATTATATATCCTTTCATCTTTCTTCTAGTTTTACTTTTGAAAACGTATATATATTTATTTAATATATATGTTAATAAAAAAAAATTATAAAAATAATATATATTTTCTAAATGTATATATAAAATATTGTTTGCTGTATTTTAACATTCCTTTGAAAACATTTTCAGTTGCTTTCTTCTTGAATGCAGCTCTCATAACACAGGCAGAAACTCCAGTCTTACCTTAATTCACTGTAAGAGGCGTTTGTAGCCATTACTCTGGGGTGATTTTTAAAAATTGATTTTAATATATGTTACATAATATCTACTTCACTCACAGATTTGTTACGATTAGACAAGTATCATTCAATTCACACCTAAAAACATTTGCATCATGTTAGAAATGATAATTCTACCATTTACAATGGCCATTTCAGAGAAAACACCAAAACTGATGCTGAATAGCATACACAAGTGGTCACTTCATGATTATTTTCTTTACTGTTATTTTGGATTTCCTTTTGAATTTTAACAACTTTTTCACAGATTCTTTGATTTCTTGTGTCTGCAGAACATAAATAATTGGGTTCAACGTGGGAGGAAAGATGGAGGTAACAGACAGGTTTATGATCCTGGCATTTGGATGTATATTTTCCATCAGGGTAAATGTGATTAACAGTGGAATAAAATAGATTGCCACCAAAGAGAGATGAGCTATGCAAGTTTTAAAGGCTTTGAGTGTCTCCTGAACTGTGGCCACTTTAGACAATGTACATCCCAATATATAGGTAACTTAACAAGATAAAAGCAAGTGGAAGCCAAAAAATAAGAACAGGGTACAAACAACTGACGACATAATTGGGGAAATGGTCATTGCACGCAAGTCGGTATATCTGGCCATGGTCACAGAAATAGCTGTTAATTACCACAGATTTACAGAAGGAAAGTCTCGTAAGAAGGCCAACTGCTATGAGTACAGCAATTATAATAAAGACCCAGAAAGAGGCGATCAAAGACAACATGGACCTGTGGGTCACCTTCACATGATAGTGCAGAGGGAAGATGATAGCTATCAGTCTGTCATAGGACAGAGCAACCAGATTAAATGACTGCATCGAAAGGCAGGTGTAGCAGAAAAAAAGGAATGTCAAGCAGTCGTTGTTGGGATGTGGGGATGGTTAAACAGAAAGATGTCAAGAAGCTTCGGCACCAGAGCAGAGCTACCAAACAGGTCCACAAATGCTAAATTTAAAACTGCAACATATTTTGGAGTTCTCAGATTATGATCCAAGTATATTACAGCCATTACAGCTGTGTTTCCCAGCACTGAAACAATATAAACAAAGCAGAGAAAGACACAGTAATGTTTCATTATTGGTATGTTAGATAAACCTCTTATTATAAAATATGCGGGATGCACAAAAGTGATGTTTTTCTCGAGAGCTGAGTTGAATAACTCCATTAAAAACTGTCCACAACGCAAGGATTTATGCCAATAATTGTCCTCTTCTTTGCCTCGGAATCTGCACTGTGCTGTTGTATTCACGTGGAGATTAACTCCCTCTCTCTTTCTGGTGACAGAGCTTTGTCAAGCTTTAAGTGTTTTGACAGGAGCGGCTGTTACGAGAAGCAGTCCTCCTTAGCATTTCTGGTAAATAAGGTCAGTGTCTGTTCCCCAGAGTAAATTGTATGTAATCCTGTAATCATCAGACAAACCCACTTCAAGCCATCTTACTGACTCCAGTTTCCCATCTGCAAATCTAAAGAGCAGCTACTAAAAGACAATTTGTTTTTTAAAATAGTATTTCAGCGAATGACATTTCAATTAGTTTTCTGTTTAAAGTGACTATAATCAGTGATTATAATGCATCACTGACAATGTGAAACAGGGTCCCTCATAGTAATAAACCTACAGAGGATCATCTCGTGAATCTGTAGCTCCCCTCGCCACAACTTTATCATTGGTGTTCACTCTCAATGCTCTCATAACATTGTTATTGTTTTCATTTGAAATGGATGACACAAAACAGCATATAGTTAACAACCAGCTGGAGATCACAGTGAAGCATCTGGCAGAAAAAGAGCCAGAGCGTCTCAGGAGATGGTAGACAACAAAAACAGGGCTAAAAGAGAGCGAATATCGAACAAATATTTGTCAGATGACCAGACTCAAAATATTTGATCATCTTGCCCTGTAACTGCTGAATGAGTAAAAAAAAAAAAGCAACTGTTTGCTACAAGTTTACCATATTAACTTTCACTGTTGTGTTCACAACCCCCAAGTGGCAAAAAAAAAAACGTTCTCCAAACCATATAACACCCAGGTCGTGTGTCCCTATGAAAACAACCCACAGAGGTGCTTCCTAATTACCCCACCCCCCCACCCCCCACCGATGCATGACCAAATAGCTTGTGTATGGCCATTAATGTTTACAGTTTTAACATGTTGTGAAACAGTCGCAGTTGCACCATGTGTCGTGAAGAAATACTCTAGTCTACAAAAAAGTATGTCTGTTATTAAGATAACATATCTTCTTCTTCGTGACCGTAAATGTACAGACTGCCAGCAATTCTTGTATTCCACGTCACAAAATGAATGCAAAGTTATTTTTCTAGGTGTAGTTAGAAAGCTGCATTGTCATGCTAAGAAACATCATCACATTTGTTCATAATAAAATGGTTAATTTTAGAAATGCAGGGTTAACCTTCTTTTTTGGTTTTAACTTCTTTATCAAAATATATGAAAATGTGTAAAATAAAATAAAATAGAAGAAAGGTTGCGTTCCATGTGTAGTACACTATACTGTACTACTGTATGCAGTCTATTACTACTGTGTAGGGATATTAACTGTTTGATTACAATGACTTGTTTCCTAAAGAATTGATCTTTTAAAAAGCAATAATATATGCGAAGGTTTTGATTTTACACCAATATTCACATCTGATAACAATTTTATACCCCTGCCTTTTTTCATAAATTGTCAACATAACAAAAAAGAATAATGCAATCATTTCTTTGAGACTTTTATATTTTATACATTTTTTTTAAATCTCCTCATGCTGGAACCAGCATGCCCAATACTAAGCACTTTGCAGAACAAGTAAGAAACATTATCAGTTGCATTATTATTATTGTAAGACAGCTCATACACTGTAAAAGAAGTATGTGTTACAGTTACTTTTTTGTATTATGTCATCTTCAAAAACAATTTTACTGAAACAAAATGTTATTGGATTAAAAATGCATAATTTTCAGACATATAGATAAATCTAGCATTTATAACTCCTGTTTTACAGTGATGGAAATAAAGCCAAAAAGAGAAAACCTAAAACATCATCATCACATTATGTTAACTCTGGTTATTATAATTTTGGTTTGCACTCTGAGCTTTAACAACCTTTTCACAGATTGTTTTATTTCTTGTGTCTGCAGAACATAAATGATTGGGTTCAACATGGGGGGAAAGACAGAGGTCAGAGACAGGTTAATGATCCTGGCATTTGGATGTATTTTTTCCATTAAGGTAAATGTGATTAATACTGGGAGGAAATAGATTGCCACCAATGAAAGATGAGCTGTGCACGTTTTAAAGGCCTTGAGTCTCTCCTGAGCTTTGGCCACTTTAGACAATGCAAAGGTAATATATATGTAACTAAACATAATGAATATCAGAGGAAACCAAATAATAAGAGCTGGTAACAAAACACTGATGACAAAGCTGGGTGTATAGTCATTGCAGGCCAGTCGATATATCTGGCCATGGTCACAGAAATAGCTGTTAATAATCACAGATTTACAGAAGGAAAGTCTCGTAAGAAGGCCAACTGCAATAAGAATAACAGTAATAATAAAGACCCAGAAAGAGGCAATCAAAGACAACATGGACCTGTGGGTCACCTTCACATGATAGTGCAGAGGGAAGATGATAGCTATCAGTCTGTCATAGGACAGAGCAACCAGATTAAGAGCATTCATTGAGAGGCAGGTGTAGCAGAAAAAAAAGTACGTCAAGCAGTCGTTGTATGGGATGTGGGGATGGTTAAACAGAAAGATGTCAAGAAGCTTCGGCACCAGAGCAGAGCTACCAAACAGGTCCACAAATGCTAAATTAAAAACAACTATATATTTTTTGGAGTTCTCAGATTATGATCCAAGTATATTACAGCCATTACAGCTGTGTTTCCCAGCACTGAAACAATATAAACAAAAAAGAGAAAGACATAGTAATACTTGATATTTGGGAGGCCAGAAAAACCACGTATTACAAAATATGCAGGATGCACAAAAGTGATGTTTTTCCCGACAGCTGAGTTAAATAAGTTCATTGTAAAACTCAAGCTTTTCCTGTCCACAGTGCATTGGTTGATGTTAATAAATGTTGTCTTCAGTGTGTCAGTGCTGTGTTGTGTTGTTCTCTTTGTGATGCTGAAGCTCCGCTGAGCTTTAACCGTTCTGACAGGAGCGACTAATCGGTTCTCCTCTGACTTCGTGTTAAATAAGGTCAGTGTCCGATCCCCTGTGTCTATTGTATGTAATCCTCTAAGAATCAGACAAACCCTTTTTCATCCAAGCTAATCATTATTACATATTTAGATACCAGCACAGTCGCCTGATGTAAATGTTGGCATTGCACATTTCTGGCAAAACATAAATTTGTCACCTTTGCACGTTTCATATGCACTATATCAATGTTCTAAAATGAAAAAGCTTATGTGCACTTTCTCATCAGGGCATGGAGAGGATGGTAAATGATTTGTCACAACACGTCTGCCAAGCTGAAGGCCACTGTTTGAGACCAACAACAAAAGTTGTGTTTTACAGAGTCATTGTTGCGTTGCCTGCTTTCTAAACTCCAAACGAAGGTGTTCTGTAGCAACCTGTCAGTGAGTACATTTGGATGATGTTAGGAAAGTTGAATTACTGTGTTAGTCCAACTAAAAATGGACTGTAAAAATACATATAAACGTGTTAGTGCAACAGAAATCGGACTAAATCTAATTTCTCAAAGTCAGACTAACGCACCTCAATAATTTGATTTGAAGTTGAGCTATTCCGTCAAGTAAAACTGCAGTCAGACTTCACCTCGACTGGCCTCCCTCGGTGGTTACGGATAGGGACTGTTATTTATGAGGGGGGGGGAGGGTTGCTGCAAAACAGGTAAGGCCTTGAAAATATTCTCAATAAAGCGTAGGGCTACAATTAAAAGTGATATTGGGGTTTTTGGTGGCTTAAAACTAATCAATTAAGGCAGCGTTTACTCTACGCTGTTTGGTTATATGTACATGACACAGCAGTTTTCTACCGACATTATTGTAAATAAAGATTGTGATTGTGATTCTGGCTATATCATAGACTGTGTAAATAATATAGGTTTATATAGCAACAAGCTAACGGGGCATATCACGACCATCCGTGGCAGAGTTGGACATACTTCCATCAATAAATCCATTCTCCCCCGGGTTGTGTTGTGTGCTGGGAAAAGGACAGGGGTCCAATTAAATGGCCTAATGAAGCTATAACCGTAGCTCAACTAAACTGTCCATGTAAACATACTGAGTGTTTTTCCTGCAGGGACAGTGGCAAACAGCAAATATAATGTCACAGCCATGTCACTGTCCCCAAATGGATATGATGACTTTCACAAATAAACAGCGTGCCATGTTGTAACATTACTGTTTGCTGTAGCTTAAAGTAGCAAGCTGAATGACAAATGGGATGTGAAATGATTGCATGAGCTCAGAGGGGCAGCGTAGCACCTGCAGCATGTGTTACAGTCTCTTTCCTGTGGTGTTCAGAGCATGAGGCACAGAAAGACAACTTTCAGTGTCAGAGGCTTTGACCGGTCCCTTACTCATATTAGATACAGTCTGACACTATTATGTAGCCAGCACATTTATTTAGAACAGCCAACAGACAGTTTCATCAGAACTACTTGGTAGGTGTCCACTGACAGTTTTTAACCCCTAAAGCAAAATTAAAACCAGTTTTTCATGTGAAAAAAGTTTACATTAGAGGTTGTTTCATGAATCTGTATGATTGAATTTGTGCTCATTCAAAGGAAGCATAATGAGGAGCTAACTTGCTTTGAAACAGTTTATTTCTTCATATTGCATATTTATTGTTCCCCTAGCACAAAAGGGGAATTAAATAACAACAAAAGTAAAATAAACATCAATATAAAAACAACAGAATCAGATATCGAATATCGGCTATCAGCCAAATTGGTATTTTTAAACATCAGTATCAGCCCAGCATTTCACAATCAGTGTATCCCCAAATACTTTGTCATGTCAAGTTAAGTTGGTATCTTGATGAATGTCTAGAAAGGTTGAATGTGAGACAGAATTGAGTTAGAAAACACAGTAGATTAATTCAGAGAAGCCAGCAAGAAAACAAGACTGGTCTTGTTCCTTTTAAAAAACAAGTTATGCACAACCATAAGAAGTAGAAAAGTACAATAATACTAATAACAACTAACGATACATTTTAGAAATAAAAAGCAGCTTCTTCTTTTGATTTCATATCAAAAGATGAAAATGAAAACAAACATTTCCTAATATACAGACTCCATCAAGACATGGAGACACGAACTCTGATCACAAAAAAACAGATTATCTACACAAGCATATAAACACATATTAAACAAATTGGCGGAAAACTACTCTTATTGTAGAAGTGTTATACATGTTATACTGTAGACTAGTTTATTTTGAGCTCAATTATTATGAAGTAATTTTTGTGTAATACATTCCAGATAATTTTTTATGTTAATGTATTTGTTGATATGTTAAAAACAAAGTAGTATTTGCAATAGCTATTGCATAATTCATTCATTTTATTCTAAAAACTTGTACTATAATGTACATAATGACCTAAACTCAAGGTACAAACTATGCGCAACAGGTCATTTTATGACCGCTTTCTTCACTGTAACTTTCGATTTCCTTCTGATTTTTAATATGCCTTTTTTTAAAGATTCTTTGATTTCTTGTGTCTGCAGAACATAAATAATTGGGTTCAACATGGGAGGAAAGACAGAGGTCAGAGACAGGTTAATGATCCGGCATTTGGATGTATTTTGGAACCAATGGTAAATGTGATTAATAAAGGTATGAAAAAGAGTGCCACCAATGAAAGATGAGCTGTGCACGTTTTAAAGGCCTTGAGTCTCTCCTGAGCTGTGGCACTTTAGACAATGCATAGCCAATATATGAATAACTAAACACGATGAATGTCAGTGGAAGCCAAATAATAAGAAATATTAACAAAACACCAATGACATAGTTGGGGAAATAATCATTGCAGGCCAATTGATATATCTGGCCGTGGTCACAGAAATAGCTGTTAATAACCACAGATTTACACAAGGAAAGTCTTGTAAGAAGGCCAACGGCTGTGAGTACAGCAATTATAATAAAGACCCAGAAAGAGGCGATCAAAGACAACATGGACCTGTGGGTCACCTTCACATGATAGTGCAGAGGGAAGATGATAGCTATCAGTCTGTCATAGGACAGAGCAACCAGATTAAGAGCCTGCATTGAGAGGCAAGGTGTAGCAGAAAAAAAAGTACGTCAAGCAGTCGTTGTATGGGATGTGGGGATGGTTAAACAGAAAGATGTCAAGAAGCTTCGGCACCAGAGCAGAGCTACCAAACAGGTCCACAAATGCTAAATTAAGAACTGCAACATATTTTGGAGTTCTCAGATTATGATCCAAGTATATTACAGCCATTACAGCTGTGTTTCCCAGCACTGAAACAATATAAACAAAAAAGAGAAAGACATTGTAATACTTGACATTAGGGATGCCAGAAAAACCACGTATTACAAAATATGCAGGACGTACAAAAGTGATGTTTTTCCCGAGAGGTGAGTTTAAAAAGTCCATTTTAAGATTCTTGCTAAACTCATACTGTCTAAAGCACAGTCTGTACTGCAGCAATCAGTGCTGCAGGTCAGCACTGTATTCTAGTATATAGAGGGAGGTGAGCTCTTCCCGTCCTGCTATCTCTCTGGTGGTTAACATGTCACAAGATTTGACTGTTCCACAGTCCTCCTCTTTAAGTCAATGTCTGATCCTTTGAGTCTACTGTAAGTCATAATCAAAAACATTTTCAATCAAAATAATTTACTGAAATTATGAAATCTATTTGTAGGACTCTCAGGTGCAGCTTTCTATATGGAGCATTTACTGTGTTTTTATGTAGTTTTTTTGTCTTTCAGTGACTTAACTTTGAATGCCTTAGGCTACAATGATAGCAAAACACAATAAGCTAAAGGGAAAGAAAAAGGCTCTAAATTAAGTAGTGACACGCTTGTGTTTTTGAGGATCTAACATGTTGTCTGACCGAAAATGTATCTGTGAGATAATGAAAACACAATAATTCTTCATTTCAGATGATTATAAACTTAGGGCTGTACCTGACTAAGAATGATGCCTGTCGAATCAGATTTCGCTGTTCAATACAAATATTTGACAGTTCTTTTTTTCCATATATACCTTTTGAGTTTAAACAGGCTCTGCAGGATATTCAGTGTGCCTGTGACATTCACATAATGTAGTAAACAAGCTAACTGCACTAACGGCGTGTCAAAAATGTGCAATTTTTTTTGCTGACGCCAGATATCAAACAAAAGCAGAAGACAGTATTTTATTAAATTGCTGTGAGCTGTAAATTCACCACTTCTAAGCAGAAGAGAGAAAACAATATTATCCCGGAGCCTTATAGTGTAAAGGCTCTCTTCCTTCGGGCAGATGCCTGAGTGTCCAATGCAGCCTGTGCCAAAGCGCAGCATGAAAGTCAAAAGTGCTACTACACAGCAAAATCTAGGGACCAAAATGTCCCTAGAAGTACACTGCAAAGCACACTGACTAGCCAAGACAACAAACAAAAGACCGCTTTACTTGAAGCAATCTCAGTTGACTGAGGGGTTGCCAGCTGATGATTTGAATCTCTGACTTTTAAGGGGCAGCCCTATTATAAACCAATGAAAACATGGTTATGAGCATACATACTACTTCTGCCAACAGATGCCCCTAAATTCAACACATTAAACCTTTTTATTGTCATTCATTTTTTTAGCCATAACTGCTTATCCTCTTGAGGGTTGCTGGTGGGCTGGAGCCTATCCCAGCTGACCCTTGGCAAGAGGTGAGTACACCCTGGACAAGTCGCCAGACTATCACAAGGCTGACACGTATACAGACAATGACAGACAACCATTCACACCAACGGCCAATGTAAAGTCACCAATTTACCTAAACTGCATGTCTCTGGACTGTGGGAGGAAGCTGAAGAACCTGGAGAAAAACCATGCTGATACGTGGGGAACATGCAAACTCTACAGCGACGCACGCCTGTTGGTGAATAAAATTACTGATGGGCAGTTCAACCTGGTACACAAGAACAGAAAGTAAAAAAACGGCTAAAGTCAGAGGGCGTGAAATCAAAACAAACTTGTTATATTAAGTACGTTTTTTTTTTTTAACATTGAGCTCTTTAGCCGAAACCGTTGTGCAGAAACTGGCTAACCTGCATCAAGAATCCATCCTGTCAGTCTTCCCATTACCTTTTTTTTTACTGATGAATGCTGACTACTGACGCCTGCTGATTTGCAGACTTGTTTTCTCTTGCACAGGCGCATCAGCTGAAGTCTTTGCAACGTGTTCAGGCGCAACTTTTTGGCCAAGACACAAGCAACATGAGAGGACACAACAGTCAGTCTTCATCACCACTAGTTCTTTGATGTCAGTTTAGTGTGACTAAGCCTTAAACTACACGTCGGGGTTTGGAGACCACAAGAACTGTGATTGGTCAGTTTGTGCTACTTGAGTTTTCAATGTTGGTACAGATTGTTGACTGTAAAGAAAATACGAAATAAGTTGAAGAGAGGCTCATTTGTTTCATTCTTTTCGGTTACTGGGTAATTTAAAATAATATCATGATTATATTATAGTTAGAATGTTAAATAAAGTAAAGTATTGTGAGCTGGAAACAAACCAAAAGCTCTCCAGTTCATATAATAATAGTATTTGCAGGTCATAGTAGTGTTCCATGGTAGCAAAATGTGACTAAATAGTAACCGTCTGGAGCTCTGCAAAAACCCTACGTTGTGTGTATGTCTATGAGAGGCAGAGAGGGAAAAATGAAATGCCGAAGCAATTCTCATGCCAGTGGTAAAAAAAACAAGACAATTTATACTTGATGTTTGCAATAAAGGTATTTTATGCATTTATGCACATGGAACAAGCAGCGATATATCAAGTAAATTGGTATATTCACCCACCCCTTGTTCTGTGTTTGACCTTTCATTCCCAAACCCCGTCCAAAGGACAGAGGTAGCCCATCTTTTGGGTATGAGCTCCTCCTCATTTTGAGTATTCCAACGTTTGGTAGCACTTTACACCTCCTCCATATATTTTTAATTTGGTGCTGTGCGTTGTGTGGACACCCCCTCGGCAATGTGGACGAATGCAAAGCATTGTAAGATGGCATAAATGAAATAAATGATATAGCATAATATGAAACGATAGACATTTTTTATGGTCAGACAATACATGTCGCCATATCATACAGCTCTAGTAACACATATAGCAAAGCAATTTCCATCACAAACAGCACTGCTCACCGCTCATCTTCTATAACCCTAAACCAAACAAGAAACAGCTTCAACACAGCGACTAGACGGAATAGTGTCATATTCAGTGATGAAACGCAGCAGATCTTACCATCATCACTCAACACTAAGTAAATCGAAGAGTATAAGCAGTCACTGATGGGTTACATGTTACTGTGGTGACATAAACGAAAGACATGTGACGCTACTATTCAAAAGCTAGACAGAATCTGAAGGCACAATCTAGGAGAAGAGGATGTTGAGGACAGATTTCATCTCTTTGCACAAGTTCCTGCCAGCTTTGTCTGCCTGCTACCTCAAACACAAAGTGTGGAGCAGTCTGGTTTACGTCATGACACTCAGAAATGGACCACAGTAATTACGAAAAGTTCAGGTATTTCAAGATCCTGTTCATGCATGATTAACAGGCATTTTGGTGGTGTCTGGAGCCATGGGGATGCTATGTTGAACCATTATGATAAAAATGGGAGCCAACTATTGATTCACAAACATTTGATGTTCCCTCACTTGTAATAATGGACCAATCAAATGAATAAGATCCTGCTCAGAACCTACTTTTTCAAGTACAAGCATAATTCAGTGCCAGCAGGAAACGGCCTGTTCATGTTTCTAACCATGCTGCTTTTTACATAATTAACAGATGTCTATAAAGTCAGATGGGAAAAACTTCCATTATGATTGCCTGATTCTTGCAGTCCTCATGAGTAAAAAGTTCACAACTGGACTGTTCTTTACTCCCTTGTTGAAAGCTGGAACAGCTCAGCTTAATGAAGCTGTTAATGAGTTGTTGACGCTGCTCTTGCGGGATGATGACACATCCAGAACAGTTAGGTAAACACTTTGTCCCAAACTGCAGGGGACAGTCAAGGGAGGAGGTTATGTTGGGTAAATTGTAAGACAGCAACAATTACATTACTTCATGAGGCTACAAATGTTCCATGACCTCAATAACTTTAACAACAATAGAATAAATGTGTGTTTGGTTGACCTAAGTAGTTGTTTGCATAGGAGTAGATTATGGGGGGGGGCACAAGGGATAAGTCCCAATCAATATTTAAAAAATCTATTTGTCCACTACCAAATAAAAACATCTATGTTGATGCATAAAAGACAAAAATTTGAGCAGAAAAATTCACCAGAGTGCACGAAATTAAATGTTTGATGCTCAAAATTTTCTCATGGAGGACTCCAAAACCACCAGTATTATATGCGTTCCAAAACTAATCATAATAGGACAGCTATCGCTGCATTTAATCTCCACCAATGGAGCAAACACTTATTTAGAATAACTGAAAAAATGGATACTTATTCTATTGCCCAGTTTTCACAACACAGCCATATTCGGTCCATGACCTGGGGTTGTATACAACATGTAAAGGAGAGATTCATATAAACTTGCATAGGAATCACAGTTCTCATCATCCTCTACATTTCACAAACACAAAAAAGTATTTTTGATGAACAACAAAAAAGCCTCAAATGTAACATCCACCAAGACCATTCATTTTTTAATGTGTCTACATTTAGGTTTTTGTATGGATTAAACAAGCATGACAGAACATTAACTTGTAAGCTTTAAGGTGCTGGTAGTGTTGTTGTTGTTTTTTGTTGTTTGTTGTTATTGTTGTTGTTGTTTGTTTTGTTACATTGAGACAGTGCCAAATTAGCACTTCCAGTGCTTAGGCTATACTATACTCTAGCTTCACATTTAGCAAGTATCAAGTAGGTAGACTGATGCCCTTTACATATGACAGAACTGGAATACCATGTTGCAGTTACATGCCTCCACGAACCACTCAAGTTGCACTTAGAGTTTACATCCATGTCTGTCCAGACCCGTATGTAGCCATGACATTAGGCAATGCCTCAAATGTTGCTGCAAAAAAGATACAAATTCTAAAACATGAATGCCTCAGACACATCTTCGACCCAGCAGCACCGAAGATCTACACAATCAGCACAGTTTCAAGATGCAAACTCAAGATTAGTGAAAACAGTGTAGTGTCTGACCAACTATCTCACCCTCTGTTCCTGTGTTATGGCATTTAACAACAGCCAGAACCTTTGACCTTTTGGATATAAAATGTCAACACATCATCATTATGTCCTATAAGACATTTATGTTAAATGTAGTCATAATTACTAATGAACTCTTCGGTTGCAGCCAACAACATGTTGTGTGATGTCACACTGACCTTTGACCTTCAACCACCAAATTTTAATCAGTCAATTCTTTAGTCCAAGTGGACATTTAAGCCAAATTTGAATAACCTCCCTCAAGGACTTCTTGATGTATCGTGTTCACAAGAATGGGAGGGACAGATGTGGCTATTTGAAAGGCCACATTATCATATCAATTCTGGAGCAAGATCCTGGTTAACTTCTACAGAGGAGCAATAGAAAGCAAACTAACTGGAAACATCACAAACTGGCATGGTTCGTGCACGGCCCAGGACAGAAAGGCTCTACAGCGGGTAATTAAAACTGCCCTGAAAATCACTGGTACCTGTCTACAGCGCATCAGTGACCTCGGTGAAGAGAGGTGTCTGCAAAGCCCAAAGGACACTGAAAGACAGCAGCCACCCCGGCCACAATCTGAAAAAGATACAGAAGAGCTTCATTCCCCAGGCTGTGAGAAACCTAAACTTCTCCCTCAACTCCAAAAAATGTAGCAGTATCAAGGACAAATTTTAATTTCATTTTTTAATTATCTTCAAAAAAAATCTACCTTATACCTTGTATTTGCACCAAGGTGTAAACAGAATTGCTAGCTACTGATACCTGGATGCAAATAACATCTGCCATAATATTCTATTTCATTCTAATATTCTCCGAAAACAACACACTTTCAGTTGCATATTTATTTTGAAAGATAAATAAATCAAAGGCCAAACTCCAGAGGAAGTACTCGCACTGCAACATTGATCCTTTGACCATTAATCCTTTAAATATTTCAAATGAAACCTGCAAAAATGAAACAATATATTTATATGCAATAAAACTGCACTCTGTGTTTGGAGAAAATGCATCGTAAATTCCTGGGATTGATACAATTATAACTCCCTTAAATGTCATTTGGCTCAGTGTGCTGTGCCTTAAACAATATCAAAAACTACTTAAGAGACTATTGAAGCTCCAGGGCCATGAGACATCTTGACTCCATCTATAATATGAGTATTATCTATAGGGATTTACTATTACAGGTGTTGTCACCAAATTAATGAAATTAGCTCCTTGGGTATATTACAGGTGTTTAGAATCTCCCAGAGAGAGAGAGAGAGAGAGAGATCTCCTCTGAAAATGGGGAAATGTCAGGATGCATCCACTGCCTCAGGCCTGCGGGGAGCAGTTCATTACACTATTCTGCGCTGTGCAAAAAAAAAAAGCTCACAAATTAGCCTCTTGAGGAAATCAACCACCAATATATAGAGTAGGGCTGCAACTAATGATCTTTTTTCAATTTATTTTTCAGTTAATTTGCTCAACAAATCAATTGGCTGTTTGTCTACAAGATACCAGAAAATAAGTGATTAATTTAGTATGAGATGCAAATGGTGGGCATTTTAATTTTAGAAATGCAATGCAAATGATTGATTTTCTGTCATTCAATCCATTTAGCACCTTACTCTGCACTTGTGTAGAATATAAATTCGCAGTAATGCCCGTTTTCATCACTGTATTAGTATAGTATTGTCACTAGCTAAAGATGAACCATAATGAGTAGTAATATGTCCAGTAGTGAGTTTAGTTTTAGCGGTATGTCGGCTGTAGTTGTAGTAACGGTTGTAATGGTTTTGTAGTATAAGTTGAAATCATACCAATAATACTAGTAGAAGTAGTTCCCTTGTTGTAATAGTTGCAGTTGAGATACAGCAGTTAAGTATTGGTGATAGTAGTAGTTGTAACAGTAGAAGAAACAGTGCTGTGAAAGTAGTATTGGTATTAGGTTTTTAAGCACATTGCATTTCCTGGACTGCATGAATACTTTCACAAGAAAAGAGACTCTAAAACAATCATCATGGGTGATGAAGTAAACTTGACTTTCCTCCATTACAAACGGGTCTGTCGGCCCTCCTGCAGGGCGACCCGGGGGAATCCATTACAATGATACTGTCAGGAGAGACATGAACTGTTTTTCTCCTCAAAGCAGGCTGTTTCCCAGAGGACAACAGTCGTGGTTAAACATGTTATGAGCTACTGACTAATTGATCCTGGGAGGGTTCTGCCCCCAATACAGACAGAGACACAAATATTTATCACACATGTGGTGCAGCTTATTGTTGTTCAAGTACTTTTGTTTTTCACATAAGAAACACAGAAGTATCATCACAGAAATTTCCCTTACATTATGTGTTCTGACTGGCATTTCTGTCTTATGATTGAACTGTATTTCTTTCATTTGCCATGACATGGCAGCATGTGTCCTTTTTTGCAAGGGATTGTAACCTCTGAAGGGCAGTAACGTGTGACACTGGCTACGTTGACATGCACACCAACGTTCCTCTATTATTCTTAATATGACAATATACTGAATTTGATACAGGTCATATAAACAGCATATTCCATTTAAATATTCCAAATTAGGCCGTTTTCTGAATTTTGCATTTTCTGATTAAGACATGTGGGATATGCTGGTGTTATTCGAGTTTCAGGCGAATTATTTGGACATGCATACAGCCAATTCAGAATTTGTGTCTTACTTGGGGTCTTTACTGAGGTTTCTGACACACGGCCTACCGACCGCTTACTGTCAGCTCTGTGTGCTGTCATGGATACACTGTACAAAAACCAACATGCAAAACGTTTGCAAGGCTGTGGGGTAGAAATCCATGCAGGAAAGCCTAATTTCTGGCCAGAGGAGGCAAAATACCTGCTTTTACACATTACTTAAGACTATATATATACAGTATGTGTATATATATATCAACAGGTTTCTGGATAAGCATGTATATTGCAGCGCTGAACTTCACAAGAAGACAGT